>NW_011948424.1:6487826-6503442 GCF_000503995.2 Ceratosolen solmsi marchali | reverse complement strand
CCCCCCCCCCCCCCCCACTCACAATCAACCAACCAACCAACCAATCAACCAACCATCCAACCAACTCGACCAGTGCGAAATTTCTCGAATCCTATTATTTGGCCAAAGCGTTTCGCTAATTATCTTGGGAAGTTGTTGCGAGACAAAATTTTATAGCTTACCTTGATAATATCATTGTAAGAAAATTGCGCTACCCGCTTATCAAACTCCCAGCCGACTTATTCTCATGCGTTCTCCGATCCGTTTATTAATATTATATTATTTTTAGTGAAACTGTGTCACATAAAGTGCAATTGCATGGGATATATGTCTTAGAGTGTAGCTGCATAAAGTATGAGAAGAAGCTTTTGGATATGTTTTATTAACATTGTGTTATTGTGTACAGCCGAGCTGCTTTCTGTAAAGTAAGGCATATTTGATGGGAGAACGGGAACGTATTGAGAAATAATAATTATATCGCGAGATGTATATTATTTGTCATGGTGTGAGCGACTAGAGGTGCAATAGAATAAATAAATAAATAAACGATGGAGTTGGTAAAGGAACGGGCCGACTGGACGTCCAGTCTCGAAGAATTTTCAATGGGATATTAAGCAGGTACGCGCGATAATGCGACATGTGCGAATTTTCGTTGACGAAAGTACAAGGAAGAGAAGTGAATAATGGCATATCGTTATGTACATAGAATACCACTAAAATTTAGTGAGGTGCAGAGAAATACTATATAATTACGGGCACCCGGGATTCGACTCCCTTGCCGCTGAAAGCTCGGAAAGTATATATTTTGGTACTCAAGAAGGGTTACTTCCGAACGTGATCATTATATTATTACTTATAGATCGAAAAACAGAAGGTTCGAGCCGAGTACACTTTCGCAAAACCTTGGCGTTTACGCTGTGCTAATCTATTTGCTCAGCCAATCGCAATGATCTGTTCAAATAATATCTATCGATTATTATTAAATTCAATAAAAGTTGACGAAAATTCTTACAACTTATTTCATTGGCTTGGATATTTTATAGATTTCCTTACCTACAATTTCTCGATTCTCCTATATACGACAATTTTAATATAAACATAAATTTTGGCAAATTCAAGGCATTAATTGCATTTTCAATTCTCGGCCATAAACAAATATAACTTTATTTTTTTGTTTTAGCATTAAGGGTGAAGGGTACGATTCATCTTATAATAAATCCACGCTATTTCGCGCTTATTTATTTAAACAAAAACAATAAAAACAAAAAACAAAACAAAAATTACCACAGCATGCTCGAATGAAATAGGATAGAAAAGGTAGGATTTGTTTACATATTTACGCATGAAACATTATTCCTTCAATAAAACTACAAATGTCAAAATCAATACATAGACGATACTATTAAAGATTTATACAAAGACTTTCAAATCCGAGTCTATTATTAACGTCTTGCCGTTCTGCCCTCACACACGCGCAAATATATATTCTCATATAACCACGAAAGACGAATGAGATGCGCATGCGATTTTTACGGTTAATGTACTTTTTGGCAATCCGACCACTACATCGTGCGCACGAGCTTTCACGAGCAACTTTGCTTCCCTTTTTCCCGCTGACCCGCGCGGCGCAGTCTGTAATCCCATATGCAAATGCCCAAACGCACGTAGTGCCGTCTTCTCTTCTTCCCCCCCCCTCACTCACTCACTCACTCTCTCTCTCTCTCTCCCTTTCGCCACTTTTGGAAATTTCGCCACATAGGACTATTTTACTGCAGCGAAATCGTCGTTTC
Source organism: Ceratosolen solmsi marchali (assembly GCF_000503995.2). NCBI lineage: Eukaryota > Metazoa > Arthropoda > Insecta > Hymenoptera > Agaonidae > Ceratosolen > Ceratosolen solmsi. The sequence continues at coordinate 6,501,673 of NW_011948424.1, read as the reverse complement.
TCATCGTTCATCGAGCAAATGGAATATACATAACGCAGTATCTACTTGTATTGACTTTATTGCAGCGGCCATTTCTCAGGAAAGATAGTTCGGCATTAACAATCGACAATAGTTTTTACAATGGGAATTGCATTTCTTTAGGTACTGTTATATTATAAATATCTTAATGTGGACGTGCAGCTGTCGACAAGATTTTCGCAAAGTATAATTCTGTTTCGATTGTGTACCGATGTCACGTGTTTCCGTATATTCATTATAAAATTATACAAAAAACTGTATAGTATGGCTTTATTAAACATGAACTGCGATTGATACATTGATTTCACTGTAAGACTTTTGCAATGATTGACAGTTTTTTGTTTAGAAAGAACAATATTCACGGAGGAATATAAATGCCAAGAGACTTTGTTTCTGTCTTAAAACATTTACATTGTATAGTAAAATAGCTTATAACAATGTGCTCAACATCCAATTCTAATTTATTTTAATTCTCATTTTAATATTACCGTCGAGTGGTCGTGCCTCCGCGCGCTCTCAGCCGAGATATAAACAATTCAATAACTCGAATAATGTCCTCACGGTTAATAAGCATTAATTAAACAAGGTCCCGAGGATAAGAAAACATGGTTGAATTTTCACCGAGAATACGAATGAGATAATCCCGACCAAGTGGATCTAGTAAATTATGTGCAGCGTGCGAACTCGAATATACGCGAACTGCAAATGAAATGGGCCCACCGCACCTGCAGTTCCCTCGATTACTCCTCATTATTCGAATTAAGCCGTGGCTAAAGTAATGATCCTCGGAAGGCTCGAAAATATACGCGTTCAATTTTTGCTCCAATCATCGAGTCTTTGCGCTTCCCTCTCAACCCCCTCCCCCCCAATCCATCCAACATACACAAATACCTCCCCGCTCCCCACCTCACCAACCCTAACCACCGACATTATTCCATAATGTATGTTTACGTTGTGATATATAGCGTTGCGCAGCTGGTGGATGGCTTTCGATTATTTGATTATTTTTAATGAATTCCAACTTTATTCTTTAACCTCGCACTGTTCATCGCACAGGTGTAAATAATACTCGCTAAGATCTTATGTCAGTTATAGATTTCCATCGTCCGTATTACGATCGCAGATTATTACTCAGTTCACGTCTTCCTTGTTTTGTTAATAACTCGTCGGCTTTTCAGACATTGTTCATCCCGAAACCTTAAGACCCACAAAAATATCATTCAGTTACGCGTTATGTTCTCTCACCACCCTCCACCCCCGCTCGTACCCATACACACACGAACGCGCGGGCATTTATTTATATATATATCGAACCCAAGTAATCGTTCACATCTTATATTTTCATGTTTTACATTTGGTATTTTCGCATTTTGAATTTTTCCATTGAATTAATGCAATCGCGTTGATTCTTATATACGACAGTTACGGAGATGCGGAACGTAAACATTTCCCCTTATAACGTATCGTTATGTTTTCTTTGTTGAAAAATTAAGTTTTTTAATGGAGTAGGAGCAGGGAGCCGATGCTAAAAAACAAAATAAAACAAAAAAATACTACCAACAGTAATCATAATTCATTATTTCAAAAGACGTTCCGATAAAAGTGCGGTTTTCAATCTTCGTTTTTTTCTTTTTTTCTTACTTCGCGTCATCCACATTCACGACACAGCGCGGTTAAAAGCAAAAAAAAAACAAAAAAAACAAAAAAAAAACAGTTTGGATATAAATGTCGGCGCAGTACGCCTATTCTCTCTTTAGAAACGTCGCCCCCAAATGCAGGGAGAATTAAATAGAGGGCAATTCGGAGGCCTCGAGGAAATGTGAAAGGCACAGCAGTTCATGCTTACATTGTTCAACGATAATGCCGCGTCAACGAATTAGCTCGATGTAATTCGAGCGCGCGGTTTTCCTTTCCTCCATTACGCCACGAGCGACCCAACGACGACAACGACCCCTGGCACTTTCTTTCCCTCATGCTCGAATCAAACCTATTCCTATTTCCCTCCAAACCCACGAACCTTCGTAACCAAGCTGAAGTGTAGTGAGTCGAATTCCTTTTTATGCCTACGCGACCAACATGAACGGACAAGTGCGTCAGTCGCTCGATATAGAGTCGGCCTGGAATAATTTTACGAGCCAATGGGCAGACGGACAGGTGTCGATTTACCGAGACGCGAGTCGAACTCGCGCGACGCTCTCCCATACCAATCCCAACAATTGCATAAATTTCCCATTACCAAATAGTAATGAGCAGAGGCTACTTATCATCAATGCTCTTCCTTCTACGACAATCAGCCACCTTACCCTATCCCTCTCGCCGCCACTACCACCGCCCACCACCCCCGCCTACGCCCCACAACAACGACGGATAAATCGAGAACTACTCGGTGGCTTTCTCGAATAAAGACGTAGGTTGGACGACCGGCATTGTGCCTCGATCCATCGACGTGGGAAATTCACCGCCGGGGAAAATCCCGGGGGGGGGGTTGGGGGGGGGGGGGGGGAGTCAGGCACTCGTGAATAAACGACGCCCGTGGATAATCCGAACGATGATCGCCTCTCGGGCCGTCATCGCCCGCCACCCCTCGTGTCCACCCAGGCACAGCCGCATTGACAAATTCGTGGGATAGGGATGACGGATGCCCGTGTTGAGTGGAGGGACTTGACGAGTTGATGGGCCACCGACGAGTCATTAGCTACGCACTCGGTGACTTTCGGAAACTCGTCCTGGGATTTCGAGCGAGGACGCGTGCCGGGATCGAAAGCCGCGAGGTCCTCCGCTGACTAAATCTAGATCAAGCGAATTACCAGCCACTTTTATACGCGATGCGTATGTCGTTGTGTAGCCGATGAAAGGTCTCGAGCTTTGTTGCTACATCCGAGCGCGGCTTTGCAGCTCGATATGCACATTTCGAGTGAGCAAGTGGTCGAACATTAAGGGAGACAAAACATCGTCCAATGCGCAGGCAAGCATTATTTGCACGAATACATTACAATTGCAATTGCTACGAGTATGCACTTTCGAAAATTGCAAGCACTCGCCCATTAAGCAATTTACAATATTCTTTATTATATACAATAAATGTATGATAGTCTATATTAACCTATATTATTATACGTATTCATGATTGAAATCCCAATGATGAAACAAATGTTTATTTCGGCTTCTTAAATTTCAATTCCATGAAAATCTGCGTGAGAGATTGATATTCGATAAGACTATCGCGACACGCTTACGACCTTAAAATATTATCCATTAAAGAAGCATTATAAGTACCGAATACCAAGCCAAGGCGCGCTCAACAATTAAATATAAATACATCAAGTAGCCCTTGTGTCTCCTTAATCAATATTTTCAAATTTTTGATAGATAATCGGATCTTCGGCACCCCATAATTGTGGCATTGAATAAGGTAATCTCCGTGCATACGTCGGGTGCAAGTAGAGTCTAACATCCTTTGTAAATTATTGGATGATCCCTGCGCAAGGGAAATTCTTTCCCTCTTTTCTCCATCCCCCTCACCACCCCGGCCCCTCACCAACATCGACCCCACCTTCTCGTCCTCCTACCCCAATAAAATCGGATATTTCGCACGATCCATTAAACGCCATAACAAGGCTCGCAATGCGAAGCCTTGACAATGCGCCTGTGATGGGCCTCTCGTACATTTTCGGCTTAACCAGCCTTTTGCTGCGTCGAGCTGCAAAAGGGGGAATCCAATGAAACTCTCTCTCTCTCTCTCTCTCTCCCTCTCTCTCTCTCTCTATCATTCACTTTTGTACACACGCGTACCGCCAAAAAGAGCGTCAAAATGAGGCTTGCATTTCTCCGCCTCTCTCTCTCTCTCTCTCTCTCTCTCGCTTTTGGTTGCTTCTATTATGCCTTGTTCGAAAGGCGTTGGGGGCTACGCCTCGCATCGTGCGCGCCTCACTTTGATATGTAAATAGATCGCACGTCAAGGCTCGAAAAAGCATGCGGGGATGCTGAAAATAGTCGACGACGCGTCTGCGACGACTATCGCACCTTCCCATTCACGCTCGCTCGCACTCTCTCAGTCTCTCTCTCTCCCTCTCTCTCTCTCTCTCTCTCTCTCTCTCTCACTCACTCACTCACTCTCTCTCTCCCTCTGTCTCGATCCCTCGATCTCTGGCTCGGTGCGCGATGTGCATTCAGCCGAGTGAGTTCTGACTATAGGAGCACCCTTTGCTCGCGTCAACGTTCACCCTTGGTGTTCAACGCTCTCATTGTCGTTTCTGTTTATTAATTTCCGAGGAGATGCCAAGGATCGCGAGCGACTCGTGTTTTAATGTCGTCGTGAGATTTAGCTAAACTGACATACTCGTGTGCGTTGCAGTTTTCACATTGTCATTGAAGATTCATGAAATTTTATTGGCTTTCTGGCACGTGCAAAATCTTTCAAAAACTCGAAAACCCATTCTATAAAGAAATTTTAAAACATCCGCTATCGTACTTTGATTTATTTGGCAAATGAAAATGCCGAATGACAAAGGGAATGGTTCAAAGCGTAGTTGACTGATTTTTCGCCGATGTATTTGCACACATCCGATTTGAAACTAAATTAAATTGTATTTAATTCTCTTTACAGCTGAAACTTTATTCGATCGTTGGATAATCAAGCTTATGCACTTTTATATCAAATTTTCAATTATCGTCACTTATTAACATGTAATAATATTCAATCCATATAATCATAAAAGCTTGGTTTGCTACAAAAGTATCGAAGGGCATATTAACGAAAGAAAATATGTATTACAAAATCTACTGTAAATAGCAATTGTCATTAAGTCAACGATTCCATTTGCATTATCACTTTTTATTATGATAATAAAAGTTAAGCGTAATGTTTTTATCCTTGATATATTTACTAAATTACTCATTTAAACTATTTATCAATCAGTCCAGTAATATAAATGGAAAACTAATTTAATTTAAAGCACCTATTTTTACGCTTTCACACAGCCGCGTGTCATTTCTATCCTACACATACTACTTCAATATATATTACATAAATTGATTTCATAGTGAAATATGAAACTGGCAGATAATAATATTTATTTCACTATCAGTAGCATTGAATCTTTTATCATTCGTTGTATTACCAGTTTAGCTACTGTTTTTTTCCTTCTCATTGTCTCTCCTTCTATCATGTTGTCTCATGTGCTTCATTGCACACGTGTATACATCTCCCCCGATGATCGCATCCTCTTTCACTCTCTCTCTCTCTCTCTCTCTCTCTCTCTCACACACACACAATCTCTCTCGCGCTGACGCACACACACGCACGCACGCACGCACACAAAACAGACAGAGAGATACGCATACACTCGCTTACTCGCTCCCTTTCTCTGTTTACTCACTGCTTCTCTAGCTCAGACGTTAGTGTGAAATGAGAGAGAGAGAGAGAGAGAGAGAGAACGTTCAAACGGCCGTGCCAACACCATGGGAGACATTCAATATCGCCGTTATCTCTTCTTTCATCGGGCTAATATTGACTCGACGGGGGATCATCCTCGCCTTCAAACCCCTTTTTCAGATGAGATTCACATTGCTCATCGCTCTTTATCTTCCACTCGTTTTCTTTTTATCTCGCTCGTCACGTGCAGACAAACATCTTGTTTCTCTTCCTCGGGTCGATTAATTATTGTAGAATCTAATCGCTTACGCTTGCTCGAGATTGATCTCGGGGCTTTTGATAGGACTTAATGATTTCTCATGTTTATTATCTTATTGTGGCATGAGGGAGCATGATTCGAATATTTTTAGGTGTGATATTTCAGAAGTACATATAACGGAAAGTAAATTTATTAATTTAACCTGTTGCAAATACCTAATGATATATATATATATATATATATATATGCAAATTACTTTACAAGGATTTAAATACTAAAAATATTTTCGTATATATACATATAAATAAAAAGTTTTTGACGTTCGACAATATATATATATATATATATATTATTATTATATTTTCATGTTAAATCAAGAAAACTGTTATCGACAAAGTAGGCCGAATTATATGATGAAAAAATTATAGAATAAATAATCGACCATTTATTTAATAACCTATGTAAATTTAAGAATAATAACAAATTTCATCGTAATAATAATGCTGAATGTAATTACGATTGTATAATGTTATTGTTGCGGTAATATTATTCAATGATATAAATTACAGATAATATTATAATTAAAAGAAATAGCGTATAATATGTTTTATTATGCATTTCATAAAATTACATCAATACATTAATATTTTGCTTCAAAGTACAATTATTGAATATAGAAATGAGATATACTTTTAAAATATACAATTATTTGTTTTTTTTTATAATTCAGGTAATATTAATTGTAAGCATTAAAACAATATAATAATTATTAATTTAATAGCCATATTAATCACTTGAAAACAATATTTTATCATATTTTCATTTTCACATATATTTTATACCATATTATATTATACTTTAATCTCTTATTAAAAAATAATAATCGAAATAATTTAATGTCTATCAAACTATATTGTTCATTGAAATGTGAAATATAGTCATAGTTACCATGACTTTGCATACTAAAGATGACTAATGAAATACCGTTTCTGAAATCATAAGACCTTTCATTTTAAAGTTAACTAACTCATTTAACTTTTAAAAGTTGATTTTCTCACTCGTCTGTTGATTAGTTTTGAATTTTATAAGAGTTTTAAATAAAATTATTACATAACACGATCATTTAAACTTACCAATTAATATCAAGTATTTTCAGGTATTGATTACGTTGTTACTTATACTGACAAACAATAACAAAAAAAAAACAAAAATAAATAACTAACAAAAAACAAAAAAAAAACAAACAAACACGTGAGTAAATCAACAACATAAAGTAAACTAAAATTAGCTCGATTTCTGACTAAAAATTATATAGGAACAAAATTGCTTGTAATTAATGTTGCTTATTAGCTATGAGTTAGTTATTCTTCGAAACATATGACAAAGTAAAATTTTAATGACTTTTGTTCAATATGTTTTATAAAATACACGTTTTCCTATCGCTAAGTTCTCATAATTTTCATAAAATGTTATAATTATAATCTGCATTTTTTTACAATATTTAATTATATGGGAAAATCGTTTAAATAAATCGTATAAGTACATAATATTATGGTAAATTTGTAGAGGACTCTAAATACAGATTCTGTCTTATTTAAAATAGTATCGCAGCTAACATATAAATAAACAATATATAATAATTGAAATAAGCCAATTTTTAAGAATTTTTCTACCTACTAAAACTCGATATTACAAACTATTCAATTATTCATAAATTATACCGAAATAGATTAATTCGTGTTTAAATCTTTTTTATAGTGAATTACATGTTATCGTAAGTTACGAAATCTAAAACGGGATAAACGAGAGTTTAAATCCATTTTTATTACCTAATATGTAAAAATTACACGATGAAAAATACTTGAAATAAATTTGATCAAATAATTATGAATGATCATAAAAATTACTTGCTATATTTTGTTATTATATTTATAAACTAATTAAGTTTAGAAAATACCTTTAACCCATTCTTTCATAATAACCGATTATTTGAAATATCTATAATATAATTATAGGTTTATTATATATTTATAATGCAGGCTACTAAATAGGCAATAATTATGGTATTTGAAGCTTTCATTGTGTTTTTATAGGTAATAAAATTTAAATATGTGGCACTAACAATAGAGAATGCAAATTACGATGAAAAATGAAATATAGTATCTTCAAAGTGAAAGAAATATTCCAAATGGTCGAATAAGTCTGTACATATTTTGCAAAATAATTTTACACCTATACGTATAGTCAATTAAACTTACTATTACTATTTAATTACATGGTATTAAAACTTAAATTGAAAATTGTAGGAAGAAGGGTTTATCCTTAATGTTTAAATTTGCAAACTTCTTGCCAATTGAAAGCATAAAAAAAGGATAGATGATCGGATATGAATATAAATATATATATATATATATATATATATATATATATATCTACATAATTAAATAATAACATGCTACCGAATGCATTTATGTAATATATTTATGTAAAAATTAATAACAATATTGGTATCTCGCTATGCGGGGACGTAATATATAGTAGAGTAAAAACATTTATACTTTATTAGGATATTGTATTAAAAAAAGTGTAAAATGTGAGTAAATCATTAGCTAATGAAAGTAGTTTTGATTATTTCTTTTTAGATACATGTAAAGCCAGCCCAGTCCTTGTTAATTTAATTAATGATTATTGCAAAATTCTTGTAGATTTAGAATGAAGGAATAAATACTAAGAAAGCCTGCAAATAAAAGATAAATGAAGAATATTCTTCATTTCTCAATTACTTCTGATCATTTACTGAATTACGCAATAACCTTGCGGCGCATGCGAAAAATTTGTTTTCCTGCAATTACATGCGCCGACCTTCATACTTTGCCACCCGATCGTCCATCGTCGCGAAAACCACTACTCGCGGCTCCTTTCTTTCCTCCAAGGTACTTCGATTTTCAATTTTGCACTAAGGTGACGCGCCAGTTGGCGAGTAATATTTTCATACTAGACGATCCATCGGTCACGAATGGCTCTTCCAGCTTAAGGAGATTTATGCAAATCAGTCGGAAAGTTTCAGGACTTCTGTCTTACGTGCCACTTAATGTCGAACACGCGGCTAATGCAGCTCGCATTACACTTCGTACACGGGTGGTGCGAGATGGATGTAGCGCGGGCTGTGGTGGCGGGTTGATGGTGGAGGGGGGGGGGGGTAATGCAATTCCGTGGTAACTCACAAAGACGTAGTGAGTGTATAGGTGGTACGTACACGGTCGGGCATAATGGGCGTCGTTTAACGTTAACGACGCCATTTTCTCAGTATGGGTATCGGGCCCGCTTTAAGTTCACGGGCTCCTGAATGTTCATATGCGAGCGAGAGTCGCAGGGTTGGCGTAACATGGATGACGGGGGGTGGGGAGGGGTGGGGAGGGGGGAGGGAGAAGGAGGTGAGGGCCAGCGAGAGAAAGAGGCTTTCCCCTTTTTTATTATTATCCGTTGTCGAAGTTTTTACCGCGTGAGGTATGATAGGCGAAGTGCTATTTAGCAGAGGACGGCGGTTCCTTGTTTAAAGCGGATGCCATTTTTTTTTCCCGTTCTTTTTCTTTTAATTTCACTAGCTGCCTCGGCACGGATGTAACGTATGAAAGTCTACCAATGCCACCATTATATATTAACAGTAAGTGCCCGAACAACGAAAGAATACTTTTACTCCACAAGGTGTATCGCGCATCACTGTTGATAATGAACAGACACAGGTTAAGCCGAGAAATTATTACAGAGCTCCAACTGCACTCAAATGCCTTGATTCCTATCTGTAATTAAATGCACTTTTTTTCGTAATGCATTATTTCCCTTCTCCTACGGGTTATTTATTTATTGTTCTTACGCTATTGAAGTAAGAAGTAAGGTATTCTAAGTTAGTGTAGTGCTTGTTCGTCGTTCAACGTTAACGTCAATGCATCGTTTGTGAAATGTTGAGAAACGCGGCTTCAAATCAAGATAATACGTACTGTGCAGAGGCTTAAAGTCTTTCAGTGTAAGAAATATTGAAAGTAAAAATAATCCCAGCCTTAAACTATTTACATATGCATTCGAGTGCCACAGGAGAGTCGACTTTTCCATTGATATTCACTTCCATTTCAATTTGAAAGTATTACGATTACTTGTCTAGTCATTTTTGGCATAATATTGAAATTATTTTGAAATGACAGGAAATTCTATTTAGTCCATTAGATTCGAGATAAGTTTCATAAATTTTGCGCTTTTTTTTCTTCTTTTTTTTTAAATTAATCTTATTAAAATTAAATAGCATTTTATGGAAAACTGTAGGAAAAAAAAATTAATTTAATTTCAGCTGAAAAGGTACATTTATTAAACAAAATTAATTAATTTTTTAATTTATTTCTTAATTTATATATACTTGCAAGTAATAGGCTACAAGACGCAATGCATCGTGCTTAATTACATTATAAAATTTAGATTAAAATTAAATTAAAAGTTAAAAAATTCATCATATATTATATGCAGAAAATGTCTCTTAAAAGATTATTTTCTCTCATAAATGATTCTGTGTAGTCTTCAAAATCATATTTGATACATAAATTTATGGATTATTAAAAGTACATAATTAAATTCATCATAATTTAATCGGAAATTATTTATTTTTATTATAAACTACCTTCCCCTTAATTCTTTAAAAGAGTTATATGTGAATTATTGGTTAATTTATAAAAGAAGAAAGGGAGAGAAGGAAAGCATTTTTTAACCAATAACGTATTATTTTAATAATATTAAGATAAAATTAAATAGAATTATTACGTCGTTCATATATTATTGTTAATTAATATCACATTATAATATTAACGTTTGCAAATGAATTTATCGTATTATTATCGCAATACAATTATTCATAAACGACATCGAGAGTTTGTTCGTAATTTTTATCGCCATTGTTATGAACTTTTAATGGGTACATTCTAATGTTATAAAAAAAAAATTTAACGCTACAGATAAATTAGGTGAACAAAAAATTCTCCAATAAGATATTTATTGAGTTTTCATTTACTTAAAACTTTTATTTATGTTTATTAACATTTATATTTATATTTATTAACGTATTTATGCTCTTTAACTTTCATATTCATTTCAGACTAAAATAATTTTAAGATTAAGGACTGTATGCCGGTGCATTAGACTCTCAATTAGTCAATCATTTATGTATAACCGCTAATTTAGCAAAACGCAATAAAAATTCGGTATATAATTCATTTATGTATTTACCAAGACTTGTTTCTTATTCAATTCGAGTCAAATTCTTTGTGCTTCGGGTAACAGATTATATTATTGTCCAAGGCAGAAATAATTTTTATTACCAAATAATATTTATTACCCATAAACCATATATCCCAATTATATTAATAATTTTTAATAAAAATACCTTGGTAATTACGGGTCACATATTATTTTCATTCAACGTGTACCCATATATTTATCGCATAGGTATAGGATAAATAGTTATATAGTAAATCGATAATCAGATACATTATGCGGTTATACAATTGAATTATTATACTATATGAGAATAATTAGCAATTATCATTGCTATTGCGTAAGTCGCTCAATTGCATTTTGGATTAAACTCTAAAGTAAACGGTCATTTATTACTCGCGCGTTTGAAATTCATAATTAAAAGGTCATGCGGCTATTAATGCGTGGGAAAACCTATATCCAGTAATAAGACCTCTACCTAAAATGGCAAATTCAAAGATTGGAAATATAAAACTCATGGATTTCTTGTAAGGATCGTATCTTGTAACGAAATCGACATTCGCTTCATAAACAAGGACTATCTCCCTGTCACATCGGCTCCCTATCACTGGTCAGCAGATGCTACAACGCACAAAAACTTGAATTAAATCGGCTCCTCGTCCCATCCTCCCCCTCTCGTCCTAATCTCGCCGCAACCAACCAACCAACCAGCCAATCGACCGAGTACCTCGTGCCAGGCCAGCCACGTCTCGTCAAGGATGACACGACGACGATCGCAGGACGAGCAATTGGCCGTGGCGCCGTGTGGCACGCATCGACGCACCAACGACCTCTGCATAATACCGCAAGAGCGAGCGGTCGGCGCTCGTAGGAAAAGACGAAAAATCAATCGCGAGGAAAGAGGAGGGGACTGTTGGTCTGATCGTCTGACGTCACGTAGCCGGAGCATGCGTCCGTGCGCGCGCGCGCGCGCCCCCGAGCGGCAGGTCGACCGAAGCTGCTGGCGCACAGACACGAGCCGCGGATTACAGGAGGTGGGCGTGACCGGTGGCTAGGCCAATGGGAAGCCGGTAGGCCGAGCCTAAACCTGCGACGATGCGCCCAGGTTTGCCGACGCCGACGCACCTATGCCGGGGACTCTCCTACCTACGACCGACCCCTTTCTTCCCGCCGGACCTCCCTGTAACCCCATTCCGCTAACCCCTTCCCCACCCCCGCACCAACGTCACGGGCTCTTATCGGACGCGACAACTCGAGGCCAAAGTGCCGCTTTTCCCGTTTGCTCGCCGAAGAATTCCATCCACCCAAGTGCGGGCAACGTACAAACGTCCTTGGTTATAATAAATGACACGGTCGAACCTCGTCCAGCTCCACCGCTTGGTACTCCATTTACATTAGTTCGATATCCGGACTTGGCCTCCAATCCTCCTCCAGGAGCCTCTCCTAGTTACAAAGAAAGTTATTTCGACATCTTCGAATCATTCGCGCCACATTCCCTTCTTCGTCACGTACGGCTGGCAATTTTGTCCGCTTGCAATTCACGAGCGACGTCTCACCGTCGTTAAAACCTCTTAATGTTGGGTTGAGTATCGATGTTTCGCTCGGATTAACGGAGACACGATTTTCGCGTTATAATATGCCGCTCGCGTAACGATTAATAGTTGTACCTTTGCACGAGCATCGAGCGAATCGATCGATCCTAGCCGGGACGTTAATTTACAAATGATTCTTTTAAACAAAGCTTTATGCGTCGCGAACGATGTTGATTTTGAAGTGAGAAAGAACATCTCAAGGTCGGATGTGGCAAACGTCGAGCAACATGTTTTCAAAGATATCCGTTAAAGTTTTACCTTTAACGGCTTAACCGCCTCAAAGGCAATTTATTGTCCATCGTGCAAAATTATTTGCAAATCCATTAGCCTGACGTTTGTACATTTAACATGTCCTATCTCTCGTGGCAGGAAAAGAAAAAAAGAAAAAAAAAACTAGGATTAATGAATCTCCAAATGCCACGTAAGTATATATTGCTTATAGGCATAATGTCTCGTTTTATTCTCCTGCTAACTTTAATCGTTTAAAATTTGCGGAGATTTCGGGTGGAAGCTAACGTGACCGTCCTGAAGAGCATTAGCGACCTTAGCACAATCAAAATACTTAATAGGTAAAGTGATGGGAGGTGGATGAAGTAAGGCGACCAGTCTGAATGTAATCGGAGTAATGAGCTAACTAGAGGAAAGGTTTGATTGCTCGGGCGAGGCGAGGAGAGAAGCGGCGAACGCGGTAGATCCTGGGGCACGAGAAATGGGAGGACCTCCCGGTATAAGGCGGACGCAGTGGCTCGCGCTTACGCCCAGGGTGAAAAAAAGTGGGACCCATCCTCGGAAGTGCAGCAGTAGCTTGCTTGGGCAGTACCTCCCAAGCGTCCTCGAGCCATTCTCGAGATTACAATAATTATACGAGTCCTTGTATTCTTATTTTCGGATAAGCGACGCGACGTCAACTATACGGGTGAGCGGGAGTTCGTCGTCTTTGATCTCAGGATTAATCGCAGAGCCGGAGGAAAGTGCTGGCGCGTGGACGGGATTCGCCTCCAGTGAGTTTGGACAGTCTTGTTAGGAAGCGCGAGCATTAGCCGAGAGGAAGCTCGACGAATTTTTCTCCGCGAACACCATCGACGTTTCTAACCTAACTTTCGTGACCTCTGAATGTCAGGATACTAACCGTTACCATATAAGTGTGGTAGCTCGCTCTAGCCACTCGAGCTACCCGACATCCTCGATGCCGTTAATCTTCTTGTTCTTTCCCGTGCAATGGCTGCGCGGCTCGTCATCCCTCGATGTCGAGGAGAGTCGTGTGAGAGTGATAGTGAGATAGAAATAGATAGATAGATAGACAGATAGATAGATAGATAGATAGATAGATAGAGAGAGAGAGAGAGAG
>NW_011948424.1:6470882-6487783 GCF_000503995.2 Ceratosolen solmsi marchali | reverse complement strand
AGAGAGAGAGAGAGATAGAGAGAGAGAGAGAGAGAGAGAGAAGTAAGTAAAAAATTATCTGAAAGCCCGAGCGTCGCAGCGCCTCGTCGTCCAGCCCGCGAAACGGCATTCCGAGCGAATAATCGATAAAGCGCTAAATAACCGCGGCATCCGTTAACAATCGCTCGCTCGTAACGGAGGCCGCGCCCAGGAGCGAATAGAGCGAGCACACGAAAAATCCCCGCAACGAATTCAATAAATGGCATAATGCGTCGACAGCCGTCGCACGTGCTCGAGCCTTGGTGGCCCGCGAAATCGGAGCACTGCAATCTGCCTTTTTCCAGCGGGGCCGTCCTCAGCTACCACCCGCGATGATAATTCGGCCGGCAAGAGGCCGTCCACGCCCCTGAGATCGGCATCGCGGACTCACCCTTTGCCAAGCTTATGCCCTAATACCCTCGCTTTTTTCATTCGTTTAGTTTCGTTTATTTAAGCGCCCCCTCACAAAACTCGTTGGTTTCTGATTTCGTGCGTTGAGTAGGGGTAGGAGGTGCTCGAGCAGCCGCCGTATGGAGCTCGATCAATTCACTCGGACCTCTTGCTCTCTTTTTTCCGTCCCTCGCGAGAATCGCGAACCCGTTTTCCGCGCGTCTACGCCCACCGGAAGCAGCTGAAGCCGAGCAATGAATGGGGTGGCCTTGTCTCGCCTCCCCTCTCACTCACTCTCACTCACTCCCCCCCCCCCATCTCTCTCGCTCTCTCTCTCTCTCTCTCTCTCGCATCTCTCTATTTCTCTGTCAACCGACGATGAAGATGTATAAAACGCGGGAGATCCGATTACGGGGAGCGAGGCGAGAGCGAATCGAATGTTTTTTCTACTCGGCGACTGGGTGACCGTTTGCCATGCCGAGCAAACCGTTTCTCCTAATTTAACGCGGTCAACTTATTATCGCTGCGCTTATTTCGGATGCGTGAGCTTAGCTCCTGGGCAGCCCAGCCATTACAATGTACGAGTAGGACCTATATTATCAGACAGATGGATTGGCGACTTTTTTTTTTTAACAATCAAGGTGCTGTCGTCTCGAATTTAACGATTCCTAGTGCAAGAAATGTCCCCAAGTTTTCTTGTTTGGCAACAACTGAGACACATCGATGACAAATTGCTTTGTATCGCTCAATTTTCTCGATTAATGATTAATAATCGCACCTTACAATGCTATTTCCTGTATGGAGACTCCACTTGCCATACGAGATCGTGCGATTAATGTTTTTTTTTTTTTTTTTTAATTATGTTTTCGATAATAGTACGTTTGACGAATAAATTTGGCGATAAATCGCAACTCACATCAGCGATTGTCATATCAGCTACATTGACGATTGAAATGAATTTTCGATAATATTTCTAAATCTTTTGGTAATTGGTCGTTGTCTCCTTTACAAAAACAAAAATAAAAACAGAATAAAAAATATCTTTATGCAAAACGTTTAATTACAAATTATATTTTAATTAATTATAATTCATATTGTAATTTATTTATGCATTCGTTACGTATGTAATATGATGTTGGTAATATGATTTTGAATAATAATCATGAAAACATCATCGCTTTTTATATATTCTGTTAATAATTTATCAACCGTATAAAGAAATTTGATAATTATATTCGGTATTATTATAATTTTATAATAATCGTTCATTCACGAAACAACAAATAACAAAGTTAATTACATGCATAACCATGGAAATAGTTTTGACAAATATTTCATCCGATGTTTTAATTCTTAATAATATATTATGGAGAAAAAAAATATTTAAAAAAAGATAATTTTGGTATCTTACATTTGTATTATTTATTTTAATCGTAATTAACGAATTAAAATAGATATTACTTTTTACAAAGAACGCCTATAATATGGACATTTTTTAATTTGCCTGTTGATTTATTTGTCTATTTGTTTTTTTTTTTTTATAGAGCCATATTAATATAAATTAGCGTAAAAGCAGAGCCTGATTATCTTGAAGATTGGCTGATGAAAATAAAAAAAGCATCCTTCCACTTTTCCAAGTCGGTAAAATCTGCTTACCGAGCACGAGAATTAACAACATGCACTCGCTAAAGAAAAAACAACCAGCGAGTCCCACAAGCGATGGCAATCTTACAATGAGAAGGCGATAGGAGCGAAATTTATAAATGACGAGTCTGACGGGGCACGGAACGGCGTCGGCGTCGGCGTCGGCGGCTTCTTGGACGGACGAGCGTGACGATATGTTGCGTTCGTTAATATTGCCAGGCTGTCGTCGTTAGGCGGCCGGCATCCTTGAAAGACGGCATGATCGAGCGCTTTCGCCTGAAAATCGCAACAAGGTTTTGTGCGTGTGTGTGTGTGTGCGCGCGCGCGCGCGTGCGCGCGAGAGAGACGAGAGATAAATGAGGAATAGGAGACTCTCACCTCCGCAGCTCGGCGGACCCGAGACATCTGTCCCCCGGCGTGACAACCGATGGACTCGCGGAGCTTCGACATCTGTGCCTAGACAGCTCCTCCCGTCCTCATTACCGTCGCGTCCCAGTGCAATTTCGACCATTCGATGGGTTCGTCCGACACTCGTTTCTTTGTCTCGCGATTTGCATGAGAGGCTGTGGTCGGGCTCCGAGCGTTGGCAATCGGCTCGCCTCTCGGCTGATTCCTCACTCCCACAATTAGACAGTCAGTCAAGCATATGTCGGCCTCTCGATAGCCGACAAGTGCAGCGCGGATAATCCACTGGCGAAGAAATTACTAGATTCCTTTTTTCTCTAGGACCTCGCTCCACCCCATAATCTCAATGTTTTCTTTGCCATTTGAGGTGCGTCGTTGACTTTCAACTAAACCCAAGGCAATGTATTTTCTCAAGAAAAAGGCTCCCTTTTCCAATGCATAGCTCGAAAACTCTCTGGAACATTACGTTTCTGGACGCTGGGCATTTTCCCTGTAATTCGAATATCACATTCGATATTAAATTAACAAATTTAATAGTAATTTATGTCTAGCCTAGTCGGAAACACGCAGATTTTCGTGCAGGGACGTACGTGAGTGGAGATCATCGATTCCAAAGGACTTTCGCACTAATGGAATATGCAATTGCCATCCAATTATCTGTCGTTCGCTTCACAATTACGTTAAATTTGAAATTGGAATTACAAATACGATTAGTCGATCATGAGCTAAGCGCCGTTTCTTTGTGGTGTTGGTGAAGTATCGTGCGCCTTTGCGAAGAAATTCATCGGTTTGATGACCAATGCATAATTTAATTTAGCCCTTCTCTCCCCGTCACTGCTGCTCGTTCATCTTTCGTGCCCATTTGTCTCTCTCTCTCTCTCTCTCTCTCTCTCTCTCGCTATTTTTCCTCTTCATTTGTTTTTGTTGTTTTTATTTGTTTTTTGCTAACAGACGGCCTTGTGCCTCATTGTCGCGATCGACGGGCCCTCTAACGAAAATAAAGCGGGCGTTCTGGGCACGCGTCTCTACACGCCCACTTAACGAAGCTTCGTTAGTCGCTCCCGAGCCGTTCCAAGTCAAGAGGAAAATCCTCGATCGTTTTCCAGACCTGCTCTCTCTCTCTCTCTCTCATTCTCTCTCTCTCTCTCTCTCTCTCACTCTGACCCTATATATCGTCGGCTCGTCGCGCTGCACACGCGTGAAACGCCCCCGTAGCGATAATTCTGATGCGTGCCCGAATAGAATGGGAAGAGATGCCCGCCCGCCCTCGAGGGGGAGAGGTGGATGAGGCGGATGAGGAGGATGATGACGTTGGATGATGGGGTGATGAGCGCAGCGACAGGGTGGGGCGGGCGGGACGGAGGAGGGTAAAGAAAAGCCCCGCGGGATCACAGCGGGTACCGCCGAGGCGTTCACGACTGCCACGGCCGCATACGCCCAGGACTACCCCTAGGTGGTCCAGGGCGTTGACGGGTGGTGCGGACACCCGGATGCCGACGGCCCTCTCGAGATGCGTATCGTCGAGGTGGAAGTCGTGGCGCGGACCACCGGAGAGGCGCGCACGCGCCCGTAATCGACGGCGGGGCGCGCGCGCGTGCGTGACGAGGACGGCGCCTCATCAGGCGAACCGCCATTGAAGTCGTGCCAACGGTATGCCACCGCTGGACTATTGAAGGTACGCGCTCGTAGCCAAACTCCCTCGGCCTTCACCTTCGACAATTGATATTTCAATAAATCAAGACTGGAGAACTTGGAGGTGAATTGGCGAAGGTCGCTGAAAAGTCGGCCGATAAGAGTTACGATTCAAACGCTTATCGATCGAATGCCCTCCTCATCTACTGCCCACTCGTCGTCATTTCCCAATTAATGTTTCATGAGCCATAGGAAAAACAAGTATACCCCCTCCCGTATTTAACCGCGCTTCTCTCTATTACAGGGCGTTTTGTATTGGTTTTGTACTTCTTTCTTTCTCATTTTCAAGTAATATGTCGTTCTCGGTGTGTGCGATTGCACACCTTTCTCGAATGTTTGATCAATCGCGATAATAATACTGCCATTGCATGACTAATGACGACGGCGCTTATTAAGAATCAGCGCTAAAGTGCAAGGAGCGAAATTTTCATGATTTCTGAATTATTTTCTCAACGATGGATGCGAATCGAGCAATCTCCTCGCACTGCCGGATTTCGAGCATTTTGCGGGAATTAGTTTCGTGACACCGGAGATTCAAGAGGCAACCGCGGCTCAATTTCCTTAACCAAGCAACTTGCAATGGCCAATGGCAGCCTAACGGCCACATTAAAAATTGCCACACTCGGCGGTAGGCACTTTCTAATATTTTAAGCGGCTCCCGGCAATTGCGAGAGGTGCAGTAGGCTTGGTAGGCGAGCCGCGAGTGCTCGAGGGCGCATGCGCCCGAGCGAAACGGCAAAACTCTTTCTCCACTAATTGGATGTGCGTGCAGGCCGTGGGCCCGTCCGCGTCAATAAACACGGAAGCGACGGGGGTGGCGGTGTTGGGCGCGCGGGCGTCCCTTAAGCTAATTCGAAGCTTTCGACGAGCGCGTAAAGCACAGGTGTGCTGTAAATAAATTCCAATTAAGCGCCGCCCGGCTCTCCGGCCACAAAAGCGGCTCATTAGCCCGGCGCAGAAGGAGCTGCGCCCCGGCAATATCGCTAATCGTTATAGCGCTTTATAGGCGAAGGTGCTACCGAATAGCCGGCGCATGTTGCCGTCGTTGAGCCCGCTGCCGCTGAGCTTTACGAGCCGTCGACCCATAAATTGTGCGACGGGTCCTCGTAGCGACCATTGGCGCGCCGTGTGGTCCTCTCCCTACCTTTCTATACTCACATCCATTCCCTCTTCCATACCATAACCCCTGTCCCCCTATCGCTTAACCCCTGTCCCCCTAACCCCTGTCCATCTAACCACTGTCTACCTAACCCCTATCCTCGCCCTCGCCCCTCTCGCTCTCGACCTCGTTTTGTGTTCGTAGGTTGGCGCGAGTGTGTGCGTGCGCGACGATTCCGCGGGTAAGAAAACGAAGGAGGCGGGGAGAGAAGGTGGAGAAGGCCGATGCTGCATATATTTGAGTGGAAGCAAATAAAAACGGAGGTCGTAAAGGTGAAGCGCCGGCGAACGACATAGAGGATTGTTTGGGGAGTTTGTACGCTGTTTCGGCCGAGATTGCTTCCTCGAAAATTACGAATTTCTTATGTCGCCCTCGGTCGAGTCCCTATTTTATGTTTTTTCTTTATCGATTCGTCTTCGCGCGGGCTTGACGTTGATTCTGCCGGCCACAATCCGTAAGGATAATTGAGCTAGACGGCTTTTTGTCCTGCCATTCGATAGTGTGGTGCCCGAGCGGCCTTTGCTCGCATTTTTGCAAATAATCGGACGTTTCGTCGAATGACAAAAAAAAAACAGAAACAAAAACAAAACAAAACAAAACAAAACAAAACCAAAAAACAAAACAAAACAAAACAAAAATAATAATAAAAATAATGATAAAAATTTCTGAAAAATCCAAAAACACTGTCTACGCCCGTTTTCCTCCTTTGAGCGCGTGCACTCGGCTGATTATTATTCGATAAATTACCGACCAAAGCTTTTTCACAATACTGACGCGAAACTTGAAAAATTCAGCATTTCTTGGTAAACGATTATATTACAATTTTAAATTGCTAGCGCTCGCTTCGCCTTCGCATTTTATGATTTTTCATTGGAAATAAAATTATGGTATACTCATTAGGCCATTACAAATTACCACGATACTATGTAAAAATACATTAAAGTCTTTGAATTTACATTAGGAAGCGTGGGTAAACGAACGCATAATTGAATCAATTGAACAGATTTTTAAAGCCGATAGACGAATGCGATGACTAGGTAAATGTAATTCAACCTCTCTTTCCTGCTAAAGAGCTCGCTTCTACGTACCGATAACGGACGCCCAATAATTATTCATGAAAATTCTCATGACTAATAAGATCTCATGCTTGTTACGCTTTAAGTCTAAATGAAATAAAAGAAAAAAGAAAGATAAATAAAAGAAAAGAAAAGGAACAAGGGAGAGAAGAAAAAAGAGAAAAGGAAGAAAAAAAAGGGGGAAAAAATAGAGAGAAAAAAAGATGAAAAACGTAGACTCCACTAAGATTAAGATGTTTCACTTGCAAGGTTCTTTTTATGTTTATCGGCTCATCGGTGTGAAGTTGTTCGTTCTTGCGGTTTCTGTGAGGCTTAATATTCCCGACGGGAATAGTTGGAATTCCAAGGCAAATCACTTTCACGATACTGCAATCCGCCGATTCGATCGAATCGATCATCATTACTTCCGCTATCCACGCAACATCTAAAACGACATTCGATATAATAAATTCTATGCCTCCCTCCGTGCACGCACGCACATACACAGCTAATGAATTATCTTACATAAATATGCCATAGTGTGGGAAATAAGCATCGAAGACAAATCATCGCTACGCAGAGTAATTCAAGTTACTTGCTAATAACAAATTTATTACATCCAACCACAATTTATTAGTACTTTAAGCTATGATTGATTATTCGCAATGGGAATCTTTTGTCGTAGTTAAACGTCATATTGTCTCGAACAAGCCCGAGACAATTGAAACGAGTAGATTATTACCCTGAATTTAGCCAACAAAACAAATAATTTATTAGATTAAGAAGGGAATGCCCAATGGATCTTACACATACCCGTAACATTTTGAAATACCGAGAATCATTTTTCGCACAAATTACTTTTTTCAAATGTCCTTTATAAATTGATGCGCAATAGTTGCTTATAATTTCAATATCAATGATAATCGAGTAATCGTTGTTACAATGGCCGTAAGAGTATCGATCGTAAGAGATTGATTGTGCTTTGTCGCGTTATTACAGCTGTCCTAGACAGTCGTCCGCGTCAATAATTTGCGCACCAACTCAAAAATCAAACGACCGTCCTTGCGCATCATCATTCTTCATCTCCTGCGTTACAACCAATAATAACAACAATAACCATAATAACAACAACGACAACAACAGCAACAACAATGATGACGACGACGACGACGACGACGACGACGACGACGACGATAACTGATAATAACAATGACGAGAGCAACTATAATAATAGTAATAATTGTGCAATGTTCAAATACTTTTGACGATCGAGGCAAATGAAAACGTGCTCGATCGGAGAGCAATGGTGTGAGGACGGCGGCGGCGGTGGTGGCGGTGGTGGTGGTGGCGGCAACGGCAGGAGACGGAGGAGGCGAATAAGGTGGTTGGAGGTGGGTCGAGGGTGGCGGCGCCAACGGGTCCCTTTGAACTCCAGCCGCGCGACGCTTCTTCAGGTAGCCACCAGACGCATTAGTCACTCCTTCCTACCTCTTCTCCTTTCTCCACATTGGGCCTTCGCTCTCTATCTATCCTGCTCGCTGGCGATGCTCGAGTCCGGGCCGAGGCCCCTAAATGAGTTGCTCGGAATCCTTAATAGGCCTCACCGCGTGCTCCGAGCTCGTGTCAACGTTACAAAAAGGACTTTGCGGCCGTCTTTCACGACTGCGCCTATTTTAGCAGCCTCCCTTCCCCCTCAATCCACGACGTGGCGATGCCGGCACTCTCGGGCGTCGGACGGAGCTGTCCGTGCGACTTCGCGATTCCATGAATCGAGGAGAGCCGCGGGGTCGCGGGTATTCGTCCTCGCGCTCAACCTTCCTTTCGATACCTTTCAATTGTCCGCTCGATGAATGGGTTTGCGCGGCGAACGTGATATATTACGCCTCTTCCTCCCAATCGGCTCTAAGAGTTATTTATTTAGAGCTCGGGAGCACGATTATGTTTCAGGATGTTGCGAGGAGGTGAAGATGCCTTTTGTGGGTGGTGAAGCGATAGAATCGACCTGGATCAGTCGTCGTGCCGCGGTAATTTTCTATTAACCGTGTTAACGCATATGGATGATAGGTTCGTCTCCGTTTCCTCGCATCCGTGAAATGATAGAAAAGACGGAGGCATTTCTCATTGTTATGTAAATTTATTCGTGAGGAACGCGCGGATGATGATGTTAAAACATGCTATTCACTGTGGAGCAACCACTTTTCATTTTTCCCTCTTCCCCTTTCATTTGCTTTCACTACGAAGATAGTATCGCTGCTGTTTCGTGTGTATAGAGACGCCACTACGAGCCGAATACTTTCTTGGCAAAAACATGTTGACTTTGATGTATGGGCCGAAAATTTTTTTAATACTGCTGGTTTTTCATGGTTGAAAATATATAATTCACATCGGACTTTGAATTTGCATATAATTGTGAATTAGGTGACCATTAGCCGACACTGTTTTTATCCATCCATACAATATAGGATTTAAGATCGCGATTTGATAAATCGATAATGTGGGAGAAATTTGAAGGGATTCAGCACATTCAGCACATTTCGTAGATTTAGCCGATGCTAGGTAACCTTACTATTACATTTATTACGGCGTTATCGCTAAGGACTATTAAGGACTTAAGAATTGATCCGGACCTTTTATTATTAATAAATACTTCCGTACATCTTTAGAGGCTTTCGAGCAAATAGTCTCTGACCTCGGGCTGTCAATTTGCGCGTTAAAATGTTAAAAGCACAGATCGGACCGAGCAAACTTATCGTCCATTAAAAGCAGAATTTAAGCAACGGCTTAGCTGTGAAAATTCTTTAATGAGTCTTTTGCATTTTCGAGAAAAACATGAACTGACGATAAAGGTGTTTGGTAATTTTTTTATTCTTAAAAAAAAATACGCCTGAGAGGAGAAGGGAGAAAGGTAGCGAGCAACAATGAAGAGAGAAAAAAGAACAAGAAAAGAAAAAAATTACCAGTCCACATCTTCGCGACGAAGGGTAAAAAAGGGCCGATCTACATATATAGTTGGCGCCATTGGCAGCAACCTCATTATGAAGTAATTAAAAGCCATTACTGGCGCTATTCTTTATTACGCGTGGTCAAAAGAAAGAGCGAGGCACAGGGAAGAGAAAAGCCGACAATGAAGCACCAGTCAGACCCTCATCTTTTATCTTTGCTCGCTATCCTTCTCACTCGCTGAAAGAACAAAATGTAGTTGGCCATATCTATTATAAATATTGATGAAAAATGCGGCTGAAAAGAAAATTAAACTACTTTTTACGCGTACGCTCATTAAGGAGGAATATTTAGTACGCATAAGAAAAAGGAACGGGACCCTTTTTTTCTTTCTTTTTTTACAAACTCATCGCGATTCGAAAAGCGCAAAATTTTGTTAAAAATGAAAATTTTCCAACATTCGCCGATATTTCCTACGATATTCAATTAAGAATGTCAATTAAAAGTCAATTGTCTCGATGACGAGGTCGATTATGTCGTAGTATCCTGAGGTCAATTTCTCCTATTGCACGGACAAACAAACAAAATACTTTCATTTAACGTGTCGAATTTTGAATCTTCGCGACCGAAAGATACTAATGGACGTTGTAATTTTTTTTGTATTCACATATTCCAAGTAATTTCTTGTAAAGAGTCCGATGGAGAAAATAAGTGCGCTCTAGAGAAAGGAAATTCCACTCTAAATATAAATCATTAAATGAGAAAAGATGGGTACGTTACGGCTCATAAAACAACAATCTATAACCAGAATGTATTTGCAATAATTGAGAATTAAAGCGATTGAAAATAGAATATGAAATAAATTCTCAATACGCTTAAAAGACATTGATCGATTAATTACAAAGAGAATACTCATTGAACGTTTGCTTTTTATATCCAATGGAGTTCTGGACTTTCAATATAATCCGCAATCGTTATGGATTTACGCAATATCCGTTTTACGATGACCTTCGAATGGAAGGGTTTTACCTACGTTTTAATTGAATTCCAAGTTCATCGTATGTAGAAAATGGTCATCTGGCTACGACAATGAATTTAACCTTTTTGGCCATTTCGTACAGCAATACGATATTACCAATGAAAAGTTTTACTACATTTCATTAAACTTAATAATAATATTAATAATAATAATAATAATAACAATGATAATAATAACAATGATAATAATAATAATAATTATATAATAATAATAATAATAATAATAAAACAACAACAACAATAACAACAACAACAACAACAACAACAACAACAATAATAATACTTCGATTCGTACTTCAATAATTTTATCAAATATTATATTATAATGATAGTGTAATGTTGTAATCATAGAATCGATAGAATATAATGGTAATTTTTAATGTAAATTCTCACTTTCTCATCTTAGTTCGAACATTGAAATATACATAGCTGAATAATACTTTTGTTATTCATTTATCGTTTATTCTAATAAATATGTATAATTAAAAGGTGATATTGTAATTATCAGTAGTAGGACAAAGTTTATCTATTATTTTCTTACTGGAAGGGGAAAAGAATTTGAATTCATCTAACACTCTCGAGTCTCGCGATCTATCTCGTCAGTTTGTAAGCTCAAAAATCAGTTAAGACGCACTCGTATAAAGAAAAAAATTTTGCCCGACGTAAGAGTCAATGCTTTTTTCGGTAAAAGAATTCAAAGGGTACGTTATTCGTTTTAACGAATAACCGACTAACCATAGCATTGACATCATTGACATTAAAACGCAGATTTTCTCTTTGGCAGGCCAAGTGGTCGTGCTTGTAATACAATGATTAATGCCCAACTCGTTGGCTTTGTCGTCGTACGACGGTGAGGGAACGCAGGGCAGAGCCAAGTCCCAAATCCGGCAAACGACAAGAGAACTAATGTTCGTCCCGGTATTAGACTCTCGCTTATCTTTCACTCGCACTAACGACGGCTGCAGTGAAATCGGTGGTCCGGTTGAACTGCAGCCGGTGCGATTAGCCCGAGAGCCGGTAGAAGCGCAATTTTGTGGATTGTGCCGAATCTAAGGTGGAGTGGCTTCTCATTCATTACCTGGCGGCATCCATCGAAGGCAGGACTCGGCTGTAAACAAACAAGTTTCTCGTCATCATCTATCATCTTAATAGCGGGAACGAATTCTGGCGCCAAAGACTCGAGCCGAAGCGACGATCGCCGTGTCGAATTGGACCATCTCCTCCCTATGATGCTAATTCCTTCTCTTTGCGCATCTGTTATTTCGGCAACGCGTGAATTGCCTTTGGAATAGTGGAAAGTTTCATCTTTGGTCTTTTAAATGAAATTTGGGTGTCATTAATGGGATT
Source organism: Ceratosolen solmsi marchali (assembly GCF_000503995.2). Classification (NCBI taxonomy): domain Eukaryota; kingdom Metazoa; phylum Arthropoda; class Insecta; order Hymenoptera; family Agaonidae; genus Ceratosolen; species Ceratosolen solmsi. The sequence goes on along the minus strand of NW_011948424.1, from coordinate 6,476,095 downwards.
TTGTTGGTCGCCGAGGGGAAAATGAGAAAAAATGAATGAGAGAGAGAGAGAGAGAGAGAGAGAGAGAGAGAAGAAGAAAAAAGATAAAAAAAAAAATAAGAAAATAATTGATAATTATCGCTATAATTGTTGTAGCGATGCGGTGTACTTTTGTTACAATAATGACTTTTTAAGGTTTAGCATAATTCTTTTAATGATCTTCATTTTATAGACAATTCGTTACAAATAGCTACGACCGTGACGAATTATCGTTAATATTACTAAATTTTTAACGTAAACCATCGTCGATAATCATCGTTGGATGATATTATAAGTCTCATCGCAATGCAAAAAATTTAAATATTTCGTTACCAACTTTCTTCATATTTATAAACGTTTAAGCTTTTTTAATTCATTTAAACTTTTTTAATTCTATTTTTCTTTCTTACCTGATTCGGTTATAATACATTATACCACTTGAGTAAGTTATTATTATCGATTGCGACTTTAAATAAAAAATGACGCACAAACTATGCATGGATATTTATAATGATGTATAAAGAAATATTCTCAAATGAGAATTATTAATTTTATCAAAGTATAAAAAAAGTATTGAAACGTATTCGAAAGATCATATTACTGTATTACTAATCATGCCTAACGTGTCTCATAATTACTTATTCAATCTTATGATATTAAATGTCTCGATTAATGACTAAAACTGCCAATACATTGTTTAAAAAGCAGAGTTCCATTAATCGATGATTATTCAAAATACATTTTTCGTGAACACTTTCAACAGAGATAACTTATTTTATAATTGCCGTTGCAAGATTGCATTTACTTATCTAGGCATTAATCAACGAAATTTTCCCTTTCTACTAATCCCACTCTATCACACTTTCAAAATATTTGTACAAGTTATTAAATACGAATTGTTAAATACGAAAGTTTATCGTGGATAAAATTTGTCATTAACAGCTGCTAAACTTATTATATCTCCAGCACTTAATTAAATAATGCGGTTACGTACAGCAGATGCACTAGGGACTGAGGGAGTAAGGGGCGGTGAGGCGGTGCATTATGAAAGTGGACTCGATGCGACCCAACTAATTCGGGGCTTCTTAGTCGGAGATTAGGAGGACTGAGATAAGTATTTGGTCCGAATGATTTTATCTGACTAATGGACAGAAGCCACAAAAAATCAACAGTCACTAGGTGAGAGAAACGGCGCCGTCGTGTTGCTGACTTGACGATTGGCATAAGTTTTTCCCGAAGTATTTTCTTTACATTTTTTTCTACATCGTTTGATTTTTTTTTTTTTTTATTTGACTTTAATCTGACATTCCGGTTTTGTTAGTTTGTTAGTTTTTTTTTTTTTGTTTCAAGAAAAAGTAATATCAGATAAAAGATAATAAATAGCAATATATATGTCTACATTTTTACATGTACACAATTTTTTAGTGTTAATGTATAATGGCATTAGAATAATTATTGTTTTCCTTATCCAACTAATTTTAATGACTATATTAGCATTATATAATGTAGTAGTTTTTGTAATAGTAGCAATTAGTTTGACGAAGGCAATAAATAAATCCAACGATCGTTGGTATTACGTAACTAATATTTTTTAATCGACCATGGAAATTATATTGATTTTATTCTATAATTTTAGATAGAAAAACTTAAGTGTAAGTAAAATTTGATGCAATAAAATAACTTTCATATGGTAAACTTTACTTCAATATTTATTTCATCAGAACATTACGATCTTGTCGATCAGCGTAACGTCTAATACGTGTAATTATATATATATAGATTTATCTAGAGAGAAAGAATGATAAAGAGAGAGAGAGAGAGAGAGAGAGAGAGAGAGAGAGAGTGTGTGTGTGTGTGTGTGTATGTCATTTTATGTTGCATTTTGAACAAAATTTGAAAATGAAGGCAAATAACGTTTAAATAATAATTTCGTAATCTGGTAGATAGATTATTTTTAGTCCTCTACATCGTTTACTGTATCAATGAACTTTTTATAGCAAATTTATTGCAAGTTATTTTTTCATGTTTAGAAGAATTTCTATGTAATAATTTACTATAGAAGAATATGTTCGATTATGTGTGTCATAGTGCAGTTGGTATAGTCCCAGAGCGCTCGATCGATTCGATTCGACGTTTTATCGAATAAAAGTCTATTGGTAATAATGGCCTGGACTAGAATTATCCTGGCGCTTAAGTTTTGAGAATAAAAGGAAAGAGTTGGGAAAGGAAGTGGGCAAAACAAAGAGTATCGCGCAATGTGTCTGGGAATGGCCCCAGTCGTTTCCGCGCGCGCAAACGTGTAAATAAAAGGCACAAGAGCCAACTTGCCGGATAGTATATCCTCGGTGATCCGTAACGAGACGAGAGGAGGCAATCACGATGGATTTACCGCGCGCGCACTCAAGTCCTTACTTATGTGCATACGTACACGTGTATATAGCACATAAGACCGCAGGCCCTTTGGAGAGACCGAGGTGAGCCATGCAAGTCCAACCCCTTCACGAGGTGTTAAGAAAATATTATCTCAACGCTGTTTATGTTTCTTGTGATTTACAGGATTGCACGTTTCTCTTCTCCGTTATCTCTCTGTCTTGGTCGTTCATCTTTTTCCTTTCCTCGGCGTTCCTTACCTACACCTCTCTCTCTCTCTCTCTCTCTCTCTCTCTCTATCGCCCTGTTACATGAGCGGGCGCGTATGTTTATCTGTTCGGTTGTTGTGTGCAGAGACAGGAAGAACAACAGTACCGAGACTTTATACGTGTAAAGGCGCGTTAAGTAGAATCCCCTTGACTTTTAACGTTACGTCTCTTTCTCCATTTTTCTCGAAGCGCATCTTACGAATGTAAATATTGTAGACCCGCGTACAGTCTCTGTACAGGATACGCTTCACCGAGCAGTTTAACATATTCTATAACAAATTGCTTTTATAATTCTAACATTAGTTGCGAGCACCCGTGTATCTCGTAATTTTTATTTTTCATTTGTTTCTATGTAATATACTACCGATGAAAGTTCTTTGAATTACAGTAACAAATCAAACATTTCATTCTCTATTTACTGTATCGGTATCCTTTCGATTAATCGTTGTAAGAAAATTTGTGTCATTATATTACTCGGTACGTTATCATTACAATTACGATCGTTTACATTGCCTTAGTTCATTGGTATCTATTACTAGTTTTACAATCAAATAGTATTTTTTTTTTATCTTTGAATAGATTTTCTTTAAATTATTATATCATAAGTAGAAATAAGTAGTTCCATGAATGTACAAAAATCATAATTTCCTTCTATTTGAAATCGTAATCAAAGTACACTTAGTTTACTTTGATTTGCAACTCGATATCAAGTGCTTCTAGCAATATTAAAATTTACTTCTTAAGACGAGCAGTCGCTCATGAGAATGATACGAAGAAAACTCAATTAAAACGAGAATTTGAATATTTTTAAAGGTAACAATGTGATAGAATGTTCACTGGACTGATGTTACTTCATAGTTCGTAACAAAAAAAAAAAAAAATAAAAGAGAGAGAGAGAGAGAGAGAGAAGAAAAAGTTGTAAGAAAATAAAAATATAGGGGAAAACGTGTAAGTTGTAAACTATTCGTATTCAGAGGCTTACTATATATGTCCGGATGCGTTAATAAAGTTGCGTCGGAACAATCGAGAGGAAATCGAAAGGAAAAGCAAATGTTGGCAGACGTGCGCCCCTTTATCTAATGACATTCCATTTTCATTGTGCGTATTTTCAAAGACTCGATGGCTCTTCGAATCCACATTTTATAGCGCACCCGTGCAATCGCAGCTAACAACAACGCGGAGGCACTCGCGTTGTCTCTCGCCGCAGCGTCTCTCCGTCTTCTTCGTTCCCTCGTAAATCGTCGGAGCCGACATTGTCCGAAGCCGTGATTTACCGACCCTAGTCCATTAGTCGTAAAACGCATAAGGCGAATACTATAGCGGCGGCTGCTGCCGTCGTAGTCGCCGCCACCACCGCCACCGCCGCCAACCACCACCATCACCGCCACCGCCGCCAACCACCGCCGCCAACCACCGCCACCACCGTCACCGCCGCTGTGTTTCTGCTATCCCTTATGTAGTCGTCGAAATATTGAGATCGGACAAATTCCTTTTTCCCTTCCCTCTGCTGAGCCACAGCTTACAGTGCGTGCAAAGTAATAATGGTCGATGCGTTAAATCATCGAGAGCTTATGAACATTTCAGGCCCCATAGCTTTCAAATTATAAGTATAATTAGATTACGAGCGAATAAAGCTATATCGAGCTCATTTAAATTATATCAGTTGGACGTTAAATACGGAGGGAAGTTGATGATTGCCTGAAACTTATTTCAAACTGTAACGTTTAAATTGCATTCTATTACGTGTGTTATTTCTTGTGAAACGCAAATTTCATTAAATTCTTTGATGTCATGTTATATCTAGTCCGCCTAATATACATCCTCTCCTCGACAATACGCGAAAATTGCGTACTTGTGTAATAGCAGTTGAAGCGATTCAAACTAAACATTGATAGTCGATGGGACTCGTAATAAATAAGTCTCGCTGCTTAAAAATCGACGTGGCTGGCTTTAATGACATCGATATTAGGTTTAAGGAAGAGCCGCGGTAGCATAAAGCCTGGCAAACAAAAATAATCAACAATGGCTAGGAGTCCCAAGGAAAGATATGAAACGAGCAATTCAACATAAAAAAAGAGCAAATTTTCACATTCAAGTACATACAAAGTAAGGTAGTTTACAGCATAGTAAACGAACTGCAGCTCTGACCTGATTAAGATGGTAGTGCAATGACAGCGGCAACAGCGACGTTCAAAGACTCACGCGAGCGACAAAGTAATAATAACGACACAGAAGCAAAGGACACGAATGTACAGAGAGGATGGCAAACTTGCCTTGGCGCGTATCCTCAAATAATATCCCGCGTCACTATACTTTCTCCTCCCCCTCTCTCCCTCTCTCTCTCTCCATTACGTTTCCGTCTCTTGCTCGCTCTCACTTTAACGACGCAAGAAATATAACGAGCTTGATGTTTAATATTTTTTTTATACTGAGCGTAATAGCAAACGTTCTCGGAAGCAGAGCAGATAGAGAGAAACAGAGATGTATAGAGAGATATACAGAGAGAGAGAGAGAGAGAGAGAGAGAGAGAGAGAGAGAGAGAGAGAGAGAGAGAGA
>NW_011948424.1:6456815-6470826 GCF_000503995.2 Ceratosolen solmsi marchali | reverse complement strand
CACAAATGAGGATACCGTTCTTTTCGTTTGTACAGCTCGGGAAGTACGCAAAGTTATAAGAGAAGTCCTAATTATATACACTCGTTCGCAGGAAATCTTTATTTCATCATTTTCGTATTCTTTGTTATTGTATATTATGTTTCATGCTGCTTTTACCAAAGTATAAAGTATTTTGCAATTCGAGGTAAGAAAGTACGTATGAAGGCTGGGAAATCAATAGAAAATATCTTGTACGAGTGGGCCGTATTAGGGATTATTAAAAAGCAACAATAACAATAAATTATCGTTAAATAATATGTCCTTGATACTTTACTAGAGACTTTAATTTTACTGGATAATGCATTAATAAACGAAATACGGCAAATTCATTCCTTAATGAAAATGTAATGTTGCATGCCCGCATAAACATCGTAATTAACAACTCGGTATTGTTAGTTATTTTAGAAAATAAAGCTTTGACAATTAGGCGTTACCTAATGACGATAGATTTCTTCTTTTTTTTTTTTTTGTTGTTCGTTAAGAAAGCCCGAGAAAGCGGTTAAATTTAAGAAATATGTTCACGCTAGTGTTGCTTACAATGCTCATTCGGTGCATTATGTTACTTGCACAATAGATTTATTTGACCCAACTCGTACTTAAGACATCCCGGAAAGAGCGAAGTTGATAAAATGGATGGCCATTCGAGAATATCAAAGAGTAGAGCGTAGAAAAAGCAAGTCAAAGCGTTGATTAAGAGAAGAAAGGAAAACGAAGAGCATGAAAAAGACACGGAAAGTAGTCGTTACTCGGAATTGACACATCCAAAAATCTCACCTCGCACTCTCAATGGCTTTTCTCCGTCTTCCCGGGAGCTGCGAGAGCTCTGCGGACGATAAAACCGAGTGGAGAAAAAGTAGAACCGTAAAAAGATAGAGGAGGGAAAAAGAGAAACGGCCCCCTGTCTCTCCCCGGGGTCTTTAAAGGGTCGATCGCGCCCACTGCACTTTGTTCGAATCTTCCTTTCTAACATCCTCTCTCCCTCTCTCGCCCCCCCCCCCTCCACCCGCCATACCGCTCTCTTTCATTATTTCTTTCTTTCTTTCTCTTCCGCTCTTTCCTCTTTCTCCCGATCTCGCAAAATCCAAAACGAGTCTTGTGAATGAGCAGAGGAGAGAGAGAGAGAGAGAGAGAGAGAGAGAGGGCGCGCGTCGTCGTTGTCGTCGTCTTGCTCGTCGTCGTCGTGGTCGTCGTCATCGTCGTCCTCTCTCTCTCTCTCTCTCTCTCTCTCTCTCTCTCTCGAACGCTTTTCTCTTTTACCTTATCCCGGGTATAATTGATCCGAGGGCCTCTACGTCTTCCTTCCCACTGGCATCTCCTCCTTCTTCCTTTTTTTACGAGGTCCAGAGCTACCGGAGCATTGACGGGGAATGAACGAGCGAGGAGCCCCTGGACTCTCGCATTGTGTCGGCTCGCACTTCCGCACTGACGTCCCAAAGACGCCGAGAGCAAACTAATAGGCTAAAAGCTCGCGTGGGCGTACGCCCACTCCTCATTGTCTACGTTTCGGCTCTTTTTCCTCCACACGGACGGGCTCTTGGCGATGGTTGCGTCGTGGAGTTCGTATTTAGCTGGCGATGCCTATTTAGCCAGGACGCGCGCACAGGAAGGAGCGATACAATCGGTGGGACGGTTGCGAGGCTGGTGGAGGAGCGTGAAAGGAGCCTCGATAGGCGTGGATCGGAGGCCCATGCGACGAGCCAAAGGAGAAGCCGATGGATCACTCTACTCCCTCACTTATGCGCGCATTCACGTGGGTCGGTGAATGCGCGTCGCCGCTGTGCGTAAATCGCGATTGAGCGGGAGGATCGTTAGCCGGAAATCGGCGTGAAATAGCCGCGAAGAAACCGCAAAACACACGGCCTGACAGATTTTCGAGCAGCACGCGCCCATTTCACGGGCTTTTCTACCAAATACATCTATCTACGGATGCTGAAAGGAAAGCTGTCTTAAAGTGGGAGGATCTCTTTGGGGGTGGGTTGGGGGAGGGGGGGAGTCTCGACTTTGTAGCGAATGAAAGGACCGTTGGTCGGCAAGTTTGCTCTGCCTCTATTGTTTCTCTTACTTAAATGAGATATCGATTGTAATTATATCCACTAGCGATACTGGACTCTATGCTCTATATTCGCTTGCTTTTCCCACATTCGAGCGAATATTATGAATATTTCTATCGAATATAATGCGCTGCCTCTACTATTGCACTATTAAATGCATTAATTACGTGAATCGTGCGATGGTAATATCGTGCTCGCTTAACCTTGATAATGTGAGCTTTATGGTAAAAGTACCGGAATAGCTCTCTAGAAACTTTACAAATTATCTTGCATATAAAGACTATATAACTTTCTAATATTAGGCTATAATTACCTCATTTATATTTTTGAATTTTATTGTTTTTTTCCATTGTTTTCAAAAATTTATAGAGAAATATTTATAATTCGTGTTATTGAAACACCATCTTTTTTTTTTTTTTTTTTTTTAAATTTAAATTACCTATATTTTCTATTTGCATTACAAGAGTTTGTTGCAATATACTCGCAAGTTATTGTTGCTTTAAATTCAAAAGGAAAGCTAAAAGTCAGAAAAAAGTACATCAATTAGTATTTGTATTAAGAAAAGTTGGTTAACAATGTTTTTAGACGAGGGAAAACACATTGGCTTGAGCATAACATAAGATAATACTGAAAGTCACTATACTTATAAATCGAATTTTTATTATAACAATTAATCTTTAATGATACTTACAAAAATTAAAAATACAAGTAGTTTGTGGTAGATATTGATAAGTTATTGCTCGATTCGTCGACTGTTTCTATGAAAGTGTAATAAACGCATTAGTAATTCGGTTTACACGAAGCCACGTTACAAATTCATAACTTTAATGTCTCAACAATAATGTTTGATGATAAGGTAGTAATTGGTGGCGAAACTATAAAATAACAACCGATGTTTTATTACGATTAAGTGACTAAAAAATAAAATGTATATAATGCGCAGCAGCTGCTTCACACAAGCCTAATCTTTCATTAAAAGTAAGTTTCAAGAACAACTCTTAAGCGAGTCGATGTAAGCCTCTTATAAATGTTAATTTCTCATATGCGAGGGCCTAAAGTGGGCGTATTTGTTGAAAAATATATGTTTTACGAACTTGTGATTTCAGTATTTGCCTTCGCTATTAAAATAATAGAATGAGAAGGATATTGAACGGAAGGCAATAATGCCTAGACGAGGGAAGACAAGCGACTCTCTCATCCGTACTATAATTTTCTGTCATTTCGTAGGGCAAAGTATCGCGGACGACTATTTAAGCCCCTCAAAAATTTCACGGTTATCTGCGAATTTCTATTATTATACATGTGACTCTTTCCTTCTTGCGTAGACATATCGCACACTGGCGCACACCCGCGCGCGCATACACACACGTACATCTCACCTCATTCTTTCAGCCCTCTTAGATTTGCTGACTCGTCTCCTCATTCCAAGTCTCGCTATTTCTTCTTACTCCCTCGTTCTTTCCTTCTTGCTCTTTACTTTTTTCGCTTACAGAATTTTCGACGCATCTGTCGAATTGGCCATGTTGGTATACATAGCCATATAAGTATCTCGTACAAACGCTACAATCATACGTGTTTTGAAAACGCCGACGTGCCCACTTTGGCGATCCGATCAGATAGCATTGTATCGGTGAGATGATTGTAGTCATTACCGCGGAGTCTCTCTCATTCTTTCCATCTCCTTCTCTCTCTCTCACTCTCTCGCTCTCTCTCTCACTCTCTCACTCTCTCACTCTCTCACTCTCTCTCTCTCTCGCTTTGTTGATTGTGCATTAGAATTTTGAACGGCAATGGAGCTCAGGGGCTTTTATTTCGCTATATGCGTTTCGTCGGGGCAGCACAGCATCTCTTAAGGGCACTAGTAAGCGCTATGATTCGCTCCATAACCGAGACAATCATGAGAAATTACATGTTCGAAGTATGTTTAATTTATTAGAGAGAAAATATTCCATTGATTTTGGCGACTAGTTTCGCCAACATCAATTCTATTGTGCAAATCTTCTCGAAATAAAATTTCATTTTATTACCTCTCTCGGAAGACCGCTTAGATCCAAGTTGATAATTCAAATTTTTGCAATCTCTGTATAGGGTAAAAAACAAAAACAAAAACAAAAACAAAAACAAAAACAAAAACAAAAACAAAAACAAAAGAAGATATAAAATTGTTGGTTGTGTAAAAGACTTTACGTCTTTATATTGTTTCACACATAGCATCGATAATTACGCGTAGCACTAAACTCGAAATGATCGTTACCTACGAAGTTCAGTCATCAAATGCTTTTAGTTATGTGATTCCTCGATTTATTGAAATCTTTTAATATAATAAAGTTAACCTTATTCTAAATCAAACATTTTTCCACTTATTGCAAATTGTAAACAAATTCTACATCCTGAAAGTGTTACAAATCATAAAGTACGTTGGTACATAATCTTTGTATAGCGGTAGGGAGAGAGAGAGAGGAACGAGAGAGCGAGAGAGTGGATAGGAAGTACGTAGGAAATTTCGCTTTGTTATAATTCCCCTATTTATTCGGATGTATCTGCTTCCAAAACGAATGAACATAACGATCGTATCGAATGCTTGAAGAAGCAAGTAACTCTCTTAGGAAACCCGTGCTACAAATTCCCTCATCTGTTGGGTCATTGGGGACGGGGAATGGGGAATGGGCTGGAGCGTGGGGCGGGAGGGGGGGGGGCGACGACGACGAGAAAAAACGAAAAAGTAAGTAAGTGAAAAAAGAAAAGAAAAGTTGAGCAATAAAGTTAGTTGCGGCTTGTCATAGCGAAGATTGTCCGAGGCCCCCCGAGTATTTGCGGCTGCTCTCACTTCGGCGTCACAGGACGCAGTTATTGGCCAAAAGCAAACAGACGATTAGACAACAATACAGGTGAATTGTCCTCGAATGCTGAGAATCAAGGCCCACAAACTGCCTTATAACGAGGCACTCGGACAATGAGAGAGTGAAAGAGTGAGAGAGTGAGAGAGTGATGACAGAGAGAGAGAGAGAGAGAGAGAGAGAGAGAGAGAGAGAGAACGACCGAGACGCCCGGATTCCCACTAGCGAGGCCTTAATGCCATTGACAAGCTATTTCGGAAAACTCGCCAGGACGGCAGGCACAAAGCCGGTAATAAAAATGCTTGTAAGTTGTGCGTGTCACCAGCCAACGAACACAAGTGAAATCACGTGGCGTGAATGTGACGTGTCCCGGTGCTCGACGACTCTCGTTAGCTCGTACTCGTACTCGTACTCGTACATCGAAGGTATCTCCGGATCAGGATGGGAGAGGTTAGGGGGAGCGCGAAGCGTCCCGGGAAGAATAGCGCGTCGAGCGTCGAGGAGGCGAGAGCGTGAATAATGGTGCCGAGTAGTATGCGATGAGTAAGACGGAGAGCGGAGACAATGGGGGATCGGGTGAGAAGGCAAGGTGACAAGATGATACGACGGGTGCTGAGGACAGAGAGGCGAGCTTCCGGTAGCCGCGAGGACGCGCATCCACGAACGCCTCCGCGATGAAAGAAGTTGGCATTGGGCCGAGGGTCCACGATGCTCGGCTCCCGTTTCATTACTTGGGCTCACATCCGAGCTGAGGGCGGCCACGCGCCTAATTCGCTTTTATCGGGAGGACGATTGTCGCCGAGGTGTAGGTATGTAACGGGTGATTGAAGATGTCGGGGGTGCAGGAAGCCGAAATGATATTAGAAATCCGAAACTCGAAGCTTCTTATAAGGGAATAATAGTGCGTATTTTGAATCGTTTCCATCCTTGCTTATCTTCTTTTTCTTTCGGTTTTCAATGATAATTCTATCGAGTGGATATTCCTCACTTCCACGCACTCGATATTAATAATTCGATTTTAATTACAGTGAGATAGGCAAAAGTTTGTCTTACGTTTGTCTAAACGTTAAAAGTGTCATATGATAAATACGAACAATATCTTGTGCACCTCGAAGTTGAGTATTGTTCTGATGAATGGTTGAGGGATCGTTGTGTCGAACATTATGACAAATTCGCTAATATTCTTACGAGAATTCTCTAATGCAGGATTATGTTTAATTGCTAATGATTTGATATTTCATGTAATTGTGATTATTGAGGCTTCGCATATATTTTAACTATTTTTACAATTCGTACAGCTATACTTTTTCAATACGCAATGTATGACTAATTTTATTACTCAATGAGTAAGTGCATTACAGTTTTAAGGTACAATCGAGGTACGCTCGTCGTTAATCCATACTCTCTCATTTTAAAATTTAATCGAAGAGAGGCATTATTAAAGATTATCTCGTAGCCACGTGTTTAATATATTCGAATTACTTTCATACGATCGTAATGATTTTCGTTGGCATATTCGTGCTGTAATAATTAAGCTGATGAATCGAAGAAATCGATAAAATATTTTCTTTCACAGCACCGGAATATGCATATATTAGTGCGACAAAAAGTTTGTCCTTTCATTAAAAGTGTCATTAAGTTGTGAAAATTCACGAATAAATTTATAAATTAAATGCAACCGCGATATACATTAGGATTTTATGTAATTAAACATGTTAATAAAAACGAATGAAAACATGTATAAATGTAGGGAATGCATAATCATAGTTTTGCCATTTCAATCGTTCATTGCTTTATTGCTCCAATTTTACATTCGCATGATTTTCAAAACACTCAATGATTCAAATGTGCTTGATAAAATTCACATGACCGGCATCATGATAATACAAGACTCGTGCAACTAACGTATTCAAGATAATTAGGAGTTTAAAAAAAATTACGTCGATTATAAATTCTGCAGTATCACGGCAGAGGCATTAACTATGAATTCTTAGGCGTTGCTAAATATAAAGAGGACTAATCGTTCGAGTGATTAATAGAAAAAAAAATCCCATTACGCTTACATAATATTAGTGGCGCTCGATGAAACATTTCCCCTACCCCACCCGAGCCGAATCGAACCATATGCGCGAGAAACAAAAACGAAAAATCTTGCCACTCCATAGGAGCATCAGTAACAATAGCTACGATAACAACAACGACGACGACGATGAAGATGACGACGACGACGACGACGACGACGACGACGACTATCGAATTAAAAGATGCCCAATCGAGCAAATAACCCGTTACTGCCCAGAAACGTATTTATCCGACTTGAATGACGCGAGCCCCTCTACTCCACTGTTCCGCCATTCGTTCCTCCCAGCCATAATATAGAAGGCAAAGAGTGACTTAATCTGAACGGCAATGAAAAAGCTCGCGTGCATTATCGTCAAGAATAGCGCTTTGTCTCGCTCGCCCGCCAATACACAAAGCCTCAAATGGACGTAAATGCAAGGCTTTGTGGGCCCAACATCGGGTCATACGTTTGTCGTAAGCTCAACGAATAGCCGCTCGCAGTCACAGGTTAACAAGCAGCCCAACAGCACCACCACCTCCAAGGTCGCCGATCCGCACGCCGAATCTCGAGGGTTGTAATGGGCCGTGGACCGGGCGCTTAAAGAAGCCCGCGTTAAACGGAATTTATTATTGTTGCGAGACGCCCATTCGGTCCCCGACATTACGAGCGTGATTTCGGCGCGGACGTACGCGCGACGCGTGCAGGTCACGAGTACACGCAGCTGTGCGGATTCACGCCCTCCGACACACCCCCGAAACCCGTGGGGGCCGGCACGCGTTGTTTCCCAATAACGCGCGCGCGCGCCACTGCCAGAGAGAGAGAGAGAGAGAGAGAGAGAGAGAGAGAGAGAGAGAGCAGGAGCAGAGCTTTTTTGTCACCGAGTCGAGTCGTGGGTCTCCGGTCTCATTGTAACGCACCTTCGACAGTTATTTCCCTTCGGCGAATTTCCTCTCGCTGAGGTATAGAGTTTTTTCTTCCTTTTAATACCGACACTACGGCGTTTCATTTTTTGTTGTGGCTCTGAATGGCCTTAGACTAAGGAAAATTTGCCGTTTATGGGAGGAATTCGAATATTTTTTGTCCACGCATAAGCTCAAATAAGCTCCATTATGTATGTGTCCGAATATATTAATATTAATGATCGATACTTTATTACGATAAATCAATGATACATCGGTTGAAACACCAGCTTAGCCAACATACATGCTTAGTGTTTATTATTCTTTGTTATTGTGTTTTGACGATGATTTCTTCGATATGCATAAAATTCCGTGGAGTCTAGTGAGGTTTTTCGCCAAATTCATTGTACCGCTTCTTTTTCTTACCGCTATGCAATCATTATTAATATTGTTTTATTCATGCGCGTTTTATTGATTATGTAAAGCGCGCCTTTGGGTAAGAATACTTTGTAAGAATCGACGCGTAAAGATTATAAATTTCACTCTAAATCTCAAAGATTAATTGTCAACATGTGACAAGCTGGAGAAGCATAAATCTTTGATATTTCATTGATTTAAAGCTTAAACAATCAAAATGTTATTTCAAGGACTATCGATAATAATTTCCAAACCTATTAAATCATATTTGAACCGGAATCTTCCATAGACCTTATTTCTTTTCTCTTTTTTCATTCAAAAAAGAAAAAATAAATACACCCTTAAGCTAAATACCGTTTGCGCTAACCCAGTTTTGTCGAATTTTTAAAACTTGAGCCACGAGCACTAAGCCATACTTATCGAAAATTCTCTGCCGTTAAAATCGTATCTGAAATACCTCGGATATATCAAAGGCCCTCGAGAAAGCGCCATCTTGAATACTTCCACTTCGGAACGGGGAAGAAGAGAGAGAAAATCAAAGCGAATAAAACGAGTTTCTGTTTGGAATCAAAGGAGGAGGCCATGAGAGGCAGAAAAGGCGGTAGTCCATTCCAAAGACGTGTTTTGCTCCAATACGTATCGCCGAGGAGCATATTACAATGGCGGGGGTTCGGACTACCCCCTTAAGCAAAGATAAGAGCGAAAGAACGTCCAAGAGAACGAGCGGGGCGGACAGGGGGATGGTGGTAGGGCGGGAGGGGGGGAGGGAGGGAGGGAGGGAGAAGAACAGAAAGGGCGGACTTAAGTTGATAGGTAAATGGGGATTTTCGAGGGATGCATGTAATTTATGAATCATTTATGGATTTTTTTATTATAGTATGTGCTCGTGTTTTAATGATGAACGACGATTAATCAAGAGATATCATTGTCTCAAGCGTACATCGAATAAGCCAAATTTTAAAAACATATTAATAAATAAAATTAATTACTTTTCTGAATAATTCAATCGTACAACATCACAGCTACATGGTCTTTCATCAATTTCTTAATTTTTAAGGCAAAACGAATTGTTTTTTTCGTGCATACACACATACAAGATACAATTAATACAAGATAAATATTTCAAGATGCAGGCTCTGAAAAAATTATATTTATGCTTTATAAAGAATTTTTAAATAACTGTGTATAGTATGGATAAAAATTTTCTTGAAATTTCCAATTGCGACGGTTGAAATGTTCACAAACTTTTGAGTGACTAATATGGTACAGATGGGATTTTAAAATCTTTTAATATAAAGAATATATATATATATATATATATATATATATTATGTAGCCAACGTGTATCTCGATTTAATTGAAAATACAGTATTTTCGATATATTATCCTTAGATTCTAACGTTTAATAGGCTTTACGTCATTTTTAACATGATTATTTCCTTTCTTCCTCTTCTTCTTCTTCTACGAATTATTACTTATTATTACTTTTACAAAAAATAAGAAATAAATTATTTGCTTAATTTTATTATACTTATTTATTAAGAGCGGGAGAAAAAAAAAGTGGCACGAGGAAATAAAAGTAACAACGTTGAAGTCCATTGTGAATAAAATGAATTGGACTTCGCTAAAATAGAAATACATTAATATTGAAAATATTAATTCTGCTGTTATTAATCAATTGATAATACTAAAGCAGACTCCCATTGCTACACTTTAATTGCGTGAGAGTTTGCATACTTTATTGGCTTTCATCTTAAATTCTCAACTATTAATTATCTTAAAATGTTTTTAAGGTACATTATCGTTGTCGGCAGAGCAGTTGAAAAACTTTCCTCAAAAAAATTCATGCAATTCAACGATCAATATCCGCTTACGCGGTATGATATTGCCAATTTCTCGGCTGTCCAATTAATTTCCCCCTCTCCTTGATAAGCAAAAACATCATTTTCATGAACGCGCGATTTCCACGCGAAGCTAAGAAGGAGCTGCGGCCGAGCGCCGCTTTAAGCGCCAAGGAATATTACTCGAAGCCTCGTAAGCGATACATCGTCCCCTCCCTCGAAAAAAGGAGCTGCAGAGTTCTCGCTAATTCTGCCGCGAGGAAAGCTGGTCAGGGGGCGTCGGCCCTAATCTCGCATGGAGATCCGGACTAAACGATAGGCCCTTGGTACGGACGCGCGAAACTGTCCAGCACCGCCCAAGCCTACCCAAGACTCCTCTCCTCCTCTCTTTCTCTTTCGTCCACCTCATTTCCTGCCGCTACCGCCGCCACCCCCTTCCCACCCCAGCCAACACCACCATCCCCGATCACCACCGTCCTCGTCCAGCCACGGCAAGTGCGAGTAAGTAACGAGAAGTGCCTCGTCGCCGAGAGGTCGGCCGACGGGAGCTGTTATTACATTGCCTTTCATATCGCGACTAGACGAGCGTAATATCATCCTCCGCGAGCAACACGATATTTCGTCTCTCCCCTTCCCCCATCCTCCTCATCCTACTCCTCCCTACACTCTCCGCGCAAGTTGGCCTCTTTTACGCGCGTCTTGGACCAATTTTCGGGGAGGGCCGAGGATGCAAAGTGAGCCGGAGGCGATGCGCATTTCTCTCGCGAGAGACTTTATCCTGCCTCTTGTGTATTGCGACTCATCTTGGACCTCGAACCTCAGGTAGAATGGGAGTGCGAACGAAGCCGTGTCCGCGTGTAAAGCCGAGGTGGAGGCGGATAATTAGAGCTGCTGCTGAGCTAAATTAAATCGCTCACGCGATAAGCCGATTTGGGAAAGGCTAATCTCGGCCAAGACTATCCGACGGGAGAATCTCGACTCTTACCCGAGTCAGATAGATAGAGAAAGAGAGAGAGAGAGAGAGATAGAGATAGAGAGAGAGAGAGAGAGTGAGAAAGAGAGAGAAAGAGAGAAAGAGAGCACGGGAGGATCACATCTGGGCTTGGCGCAAGATATAACCGATGCAATGTTGATTCGTTGGGCAATGACATACCACTGATCCTAAATATCCTGGCGAATTGTAACGTCGGCAGTTTGCTTGTACGAGGCGAAAATAAGCGATTAATAAAAATTTATTATTGTTGCCTTGTCGGCGAGTAGCGGAGAAAATGATCGAGGTTTAGAATTATCCTTACAACATTCTAGTGTGGCTTTGCCAACGGATTATGAAACCTTCAGAAATCTTCATTATTTTAATCACGATATTTATATTTGTGGTATTTTATTATAAGCCTTTCGCAAATCCCGTGCGATATAATAGTTTAATGGATGATGATCTTAAGTTTTTCGTAAATAACATTATCGTATGGTCTGACTTTTTTTTCCATTTTCTTAAGTTAAACTTTCTAAGCAGCCCTGACAAAATAATACGCGAATGCTACATGTTTGGAAGATGCTTTAGAAATGTTATGCTTTATTCACTATTAAATGCAAACTGCTCGTTCACAATTTCGAATAATCTGGCATTTAATAGCCACTCGGCATGTATATTTATAATAGATATAATTAGGTGAGAAAAATATATAAATACTGATGTACATTTATTTAAATTTTATGTTAATAAATAAATTATCCTTATCAATTGTAGAAAAAAGTATTTCGTACAAACATAGTTGGAGAGAGAGAGAGAGAGAGAGAGAGAGAGAGAGAGAGAGATAAAGATGGACGCAGAGAGATATGCTAGTCAATTAATATTGAAACGAATTACCAATCCAACACATCAAATTCAATGAAGTAAAGCAAGCTTTGTTCTTTGAGTAGTTAAGCAAAGATATTCGATCGGCAAAATCTCAATTGTCTTATTATCACTTTCAGCCCTCGTGATCCTTCACGTACGACAAATATTAAATAAAATTTGTCCTTACTGAAAGACAGTTGGCAGCACATTGAATACTCACCATTTCAAAAGCTATTTGTAGGGCGGACTGTGTGCAAATGATCGACCGTGATCGATGATTAACGAAGAAAGAGAGACGCAAGTCCAAGCAATTGCGTAAACAATGTCCTAAAGCCGGGACTTGTAATGACGGTCACGAGCACACGCGTCCTGAATGACGGATGATTTATCCGTACGCGGACGGTTTCGAGGTCAGAATATGACGTACGAGTGAGATCGTTGAGCCTTGGATTGGTGGGTGGATGGATTAGGTAGCGGGGTGTGTGTGTGTGCGGGGGAAGGGGGGGGGGGAGTGAGAGGGGAGGGGGGGTTGAAGGTAAGAGTTTGAAGGTTTGAAGAAGATAAGCATCATCAACACCGTCGCACGCCAGCGGGAATAAAAGTGCAAAGCAACGAAAAACAATTACTCGTGAGTCGCTGGCTACTTGTTCGTCGGGAGATGCGTTGTAATGATAAGCGCACTTAGCTCGTTGCACGCCAGCAGCCGCGTACGAGCTGATTTACTTGTATCCCTCCGGTATGGTGCGTGCGTGCGTGCATGCGTGCGTGCGTGCCTCCTTCGCCTCTGCATCCTCCCTCCTCACGCACCAACGCCGCAAATTGTACCACTTTGTACAAAGTAAATCGGTAATATCGGCAAAATCTTGTGGATTGGCACACGAAGCGAACTCGCGATCTCTCGTCCTCGAGCATCCAAGTTCGAATTGAGATTCGTTCGATTAACGATTCGATTAAACTGAATCGAGCCGTGGAGTCATCGACTCGTTTCGCCAGATACTCGCGCGAACGGGAAGTCGAGGCGTGCCAGCCCTCGTCCAAAGAGTACAAGCCGCGACCAATACGATTTTCAAAATCATGTATTGGTTATGCCGAGGATAATTTTTGCCAATTACTGTTCAATTGCCACTATCGACGCCTAATTCGTGCGTGCCTGCGCGCTCGCGTGTATGTGTGTGCGCGTACTGTATGTCTTCTGTTGTAATTCGACTACTTGTGCGCAAGCTGTGCCTTTCAGAATTCCTATAGATTGCCGGATTTCTGGCTACGTGATAAACAATTTAACCAATATATATTTATGATGAAACTTGTATGAAAGCTGTTTTAGGCAATAGACTGGGTAAGTGTTAAAAAAAAAAAAAAAAAAAAAAAAAAAATCCACCGGTGCGTTTGCAGCTATTTGTACGAGCGTGTACGTAATAAAATCGATCGTAATAAAATCGTAAAGAGTGACTATTGGACTTTAGCAAGTAATAATTTTTATTTTAAATTCAAGAAAATTCCGAGTGGAGTTTCAAATTGGATATTAAAATAGCGTATGTAAAGAACTTGCGATTATATGCAATCGGAGCTGATTTGGAAAAATTTCTTTGCACTAGTCGTACATAGTCAGTGGCGGATACAAAAAGATTCTACGGTACTGCAACTCACAATGAATAGTTCTTATTAGAAAATACAAGGAGTCATTTGATTTATCTTGTTAAACGGAGTCGTAATTTTTGTACGTACATTTGCCAGACGATTATTCCGTACTCGCATTAATCGGAGCGATGCAAGCTCGATGTACACGACAGTATTTGGTATTGCTCGAAGCAAATAATTTAATCGGTAAAATGTCTGGCGGCATGAACGAAGAATACGTTGCTTCAGCAACGGCAAACATCGGGTTTTCCAAAGTAATTTACTCTCGCCCGTAACCCCGAATCTTCATTACGCATTACGAAAACTCTCGGCAATCCCCAACGACGAATTGTCTCGACATGCTTCATGTCGGCCCCGCACTTACCGTCGGCTCATATTCGTTAGAATGCC
>NW_011948424.1:6426778-6456805 GCF_000503995.2 Ceratosolen solmsi marchali | reverse complement strand
TAGGAGTTCGTTACGCGGCTTGGAAAGAATAGCAAAAGCTCGCCCCGAGCCGGAAGCTGGAAAAAACGCGAATGCCCAGTCTCCACCTCTCTAGTGGCTGCTCGTTAAAAACGATTTGAAACGTCGATCGTCGTGAGATAACATTGACGTGTGGTCCGGCCATGTTCCTTACCGTTCTATCTCTCTCTCTCTCTCTCTCTCTCTCTCTCTCTCTCACTCACTCACTCACTCACTCTCACTCATCACTCTCTCACTCACTCACTCTGCCGCTTTCGCGAGCGTTCTAATGTAATTGGCGAGTGGTGCATTCTCTCGTACGTGAGCTCCTCCATAAACTTAACGATCGGCTTGGCAAAAGCGGGCAATTGGGGAGGTAGGGAGGGGGAGGCGAGGGTTTAGAAGGGCCCACCCTTGGCACGACGTTAAAGCGCGCGCTCACGTTTCTTTAGATATCGGCGCAAAATCTTCGGCGTCTCTATCCCTTAGCAAACGCTTCTTCTCCTCAACTTTGTTTTTTCCTCGCTGTCCTCCTGCCTACGTCGCTCGCATCTGCATAAACGAATACACGGCGTATATTTATACGCGCAAGAGGTATGCATCCAATAGATGGGGAATATGCATTGTTGGGTAGGTTTGGCGGTGGGGGGAGATTTGGGAGGTGGGGTGGGGAGGGGAGGGGAGGGGGGGAAGTATAGGATGGCCCTTTGTTTCGTGTTTTAAACTGGAGGCGAGACCGAGCCCGGTATTTTTCGTATGCCTTAGAAGTATCGCGAATTTGCATGGAGGCAAGGTGGTTTTTTTTTCTTCACTCCCTACCGGCAGGAGCAAGCTTTGTTGGCTCTTCGGTGCCGTTGAAACGAGATCTTATAATATTATTGTTGATAAGCATATTGAGAGACGTAAGGGCTGAGTCAACTCGACGCACTCATTTTTGTCATTCGCTACAGCTTCGGTGTATTTGCCCAGCAATGTACTTGTCCGATAAGACTTTGGATTTTGGATATAAGCATCCAAGGACATTCGCGATCGCACCGCCCATCATAATACTGTATTGAATCTCAAATGATTTTTCCAAGCGCGAATGCCGGCTAGCGTGACGCGTTAATTGAAAAGCGAGAGTCTCGAGTGACGCGGAATCGTACGCAATTACAATTCTCTACCGCCGCCATTAAAAGGAATGAATATTTAAAATAGCGTTGAGATTTCGCTATTTCTACTTTAGATGCAATTTATCTAGAAGCATGCGCGTAACGAGTGCTGTGCATTAACTGCTTAAAATTGCACGCTTCACGTTAAAAGGAATAAGCGAACGATTAGCCGGAGTTGGGAGCGAAGCACAGTCGATATTAAGTATGGATGGGGTAAAAATAGAGAGCACGGTTAAGCGATAGAATGTTAAACAAAATACAATACAATTGGCATTAACAAGAAGTAGTTACGGCAAGATGATTAAAGCCGAGGTACATCATAAGATCAGGAGAGGCATGCTCGAGAACAACAGTCGGACCGAGTAATTAAAGACGGTAGCAGAAAAAGCGTCGGACTACATTTTGATTTAATAATACTCGGCTCTAGCTCTTACGGTCATAAACATTCTCGCGCAAAATGTCCGAGATTATTTTCCGTCGGGCAAGCGGGCGAGGCGCCGACTCGTCCAAAGCTCCCCAAGAATTCGGGATTTTGAATTCCAGGCTCATGGTAAAGGGCTTGGCTCACCGTTAGCATCCTGTGGCTCCCGTATAACCAGGACCTCGCAACATACCGGCAAATAACACGCGTCTTTCCAATCTCCGTCGCTCGCCGTCGCAGAGCATTAAAGGGGTGGATACGCGTTTGCTCCGAAAACAATATTTAGAAGTCTTTCCTCTTGATGGCTCTCTCTCTCTCTCTCTCTCTCTCTCCCTCATCCCTTTATACATACACATTATCTTATATATATATATATATATATATATATATATATTGTCGCGCGCGTATACATACGTACATTTCATTGCCTTCGCAAACACTACGACCACAACTACAACCACCACCATCACCACCCTCTCCACCCTCTGCTGCTGCTTCTTCTTCTTCTTCCCTCTCATTCTACGAGTGCTCTCTTTCTTTCGAAGCAGTGAAAGTTAAGACGGTCATTTTGCGGGATTTTACTGCTCGTTAATTAAAATGCTCGTGGCTGAAGCGCTCAATTCACGCGTTAACATGCGAATCGCTCGAGTCGCAGGGACATTTACGATCTACGCTTGAAAATTAAACGGCTTTCTTAGAAATGTGTTTACTTATGGGCCATATTTTCATTATTATTATTGTTGTTTTCATAAATAATTGCCGAACCACATAATGGCTGGACCATACTTCGTTTCTTAAATATTGCTAAATCTCAAACTTCCTTTATTATCGGCTACTTTTATGGTCATGGCACTCTTAATAACGTTCATCACGCTACTTCCGGTGCATATTCTTAATAAATAAGAGCAAGTCTTGAAACTTTCTGAACACATCAATTTGAAAAAGGGAATAGTCGACGCTCGCGGCCCCGCGCAACATTATATATTAATCCCAACAATAAACGCAATGTATCATCATTCTATTTGATCATTGTACTTTTAACGGTCGTTTTCTACAAAATTTTCATAACACTTCCTTTCGACCTACACTCATCTTTACTTACTTTTATGACAATTATTTATACGTTACTCAAAATAGCAAGTACCATTAAACTATTTACATAAAAGTTTTAAAATCCTCGTAAATCACCACATATTTAACATTTGGTATAAGTTTGCTTGCATGATCCCATACAATTTCTTTTATCGTTTTAACGTTCTCTCTGATTCTACTATTTTTTGCGTGTCTACCATCCCCTCCCTGTCTCATTCATACTCCTCACCGCTCCGCGCCGTTCTAACTCCTTACACCCTCACCTACCACTACGTTGGCTCACCCCATCGACCAACAAGCCAAAAGGCATATAAAACATATATAGGCACTCGATTCACGGAAGTTTCTACTTTGCCTGATTTTTCTCTTGAATAATGGATAAATCATAGGCTTCCCTCTCATTACTCTCCACACAATCATATTTGCTTAAAACGTGTCTCAGCCCAATGGGCTGACACGAAATTTTACCGTCAAGTCTCGTTCAACGTTATATTCATTATACTCAGTGCGTTGGCGATCAACGATCCTCGATCATCAACGGCTTAATACTCGTGACTTGGTACGTAACGTCACATTTTCATGGATGTTAAGAGGAACGGATTGCACGTTTCGCGAAATCTATCAGTTCATGCGATTCGATTAATGTCCATTGGCGGCAGGTTCGAGCCGTTCGCACGGGATCCAAAGCGTAGAACCGGCTGATTGGCAAATCGGCAGCGTCCTACGGTAACGAAGGGGATGCGATCGAAGGTGGTCGAGGCGAAGCGGACTAACGATCGGTAGATTAGGGGGATATTAAGGTAATGGAGGACTTCGCCGATGGAGTAACGCGGTAGCGCGAGACGCGGCCGTCGATGCGTGGAAGCGCAGCTCCTTCCCTTCCTCCTCTTTGTCTCCTACTGCACCGTCGGCTTTTATTAGGCTGCCCGTGCACGCGTGTCTGTGTCCGGGGGATCACATCCGCGACCTGCCTCCAATGTCCGTTGGACTATGCCTTTTTTAATGTCGTCGTCGTCGCCTGAGGAGGAAGAGAAGATCGGTTGAGGGGGATAGGGTGGTGCGGGAATTTGAGGGGAAGGAGGTAATGGCAGCGGAGAGCGGGACAGTGGATCGGCATGCCGGTGGTGGCCGTCTCGCGCGAGAGCGGAGGAGGGAGTCGCTTTATACCGGCGGGAGTCGCTTTATACCGGCGGGAGCATCAATTAATCAGAGATTTTACGGGAGGAATACGTCGGAACGATCCTCGATTGGTGTTATTATTCTGGCTTACCGATAAAATTGCGACAGACTTTTTTTACGTTTGGAAGGGATAATTATAAGGAATGGGTTTAAGCCTCACGCCGTAGGGTGGAAAAGAGCATTTTTCGCATGTCCTGCTATGAAATATCGTTCGGCTATACAATGCCGTCTAAGGATATTGTTCAACTGTATTATCTGGTTAATGTCTTGTGCCAATTGATTTTTTGCAACATTAACAGCAGACGCTGTGCATTGACAATTTTATAAAAACCGAAAGCTACGGAACTTCCTATAGGCAGCTAAATTTGTTAATCAAATCAAAATTTCTACTATATTTTACGATATGCTGATAAGATATAATCATTAAGATTAGAATCCAAATAGTGTGAAATTTAATATTTCAAATGAATAATGTCCAATAATGTAATATTAATCTGTTATTTTAATGAATAAACATTTTAGCATTTTGTTGTTTTCATGTTTGAGCCTCATGTACTACATAACTCACGGAGAATTTGGCATGTAAAAACTAAATGCAATAAATGTTTTGTTTGCACTTGGAATTCTTAAATTTACGCATTAAATATTTAATAATACACGGCTATTTAAAATGCAAAATATATATTATTCAAATGTAAGATATTTTATAAAGGAATTGCAAAATTTAAATGAGTAACCTACCGGGCACATTTAATAATGAAAACAATTTAATTATTATTATTATTTTAGTTAATAAACAACGATTAAAGACTTATAAAAATATCTTTTATCCGATAGTAAATTATTGAAAAGTTTAAGCTCGCCAAAAATATCGTAAAATATCGTAAAAAACAATATTGTAGGCCGATGCTACATTAAGACTTAAATGAAGGTTGGGTTGCATACATTCAGGCATACCTGGCAATATAATTCAATCGGACAATAATAATATTATAAAAAAAAAAAAACAAAAAATCAATATACATTAAAATTTCTTACTACACTATCATATCGATAAATCCATTGACATGATGGAGGGTAGTCAATGCACTACAGATATTTTATTAATTTTATTTTTATTAACTGTCGAGTGCAGTAATATAATAACGATTTCGAGTAGAGTAGTGAACAATAAAAAAAAAGAAGATGTAATGTTAATTTTAATAAGCCCTTGACATTATCGTCGAAAATCCAAAACTTTAATACCTCCGTCCTACTCGCTTCATAAGATTACTATAATCTTTGCGGAGGAAGCTTGCAAAAGCCCTCTCCATATCTTTCGAATGCTCCGCTTAATCATCTGCCTTTTTTTTTCCTTTTCTCTTAAACATCGCAAAGCATAATATGCTTACAATCACGAATGGAACGTATGAAAAGGGCAAAAAAAAAATGTAAGAGAAAAGACAAAAAGGAGAAAAGAGTGGCTTTAAAAGTACCCGAACACTTATATGTAAATGAACAGTAAGCGCACTCGCACATAAAAACAGTGCCGTCGGTATTCGCACGTGTGCATGATGCGAATTAAGATTACGTATTGCGTACGTGTGCGTGTATATGAGTATGTATATATCTGCATTTAGAGCCGAACATTTCAAAATTGTCGACGATAATCGTCCAGTGGCAGATAATGGTTACGACGACGACGACGACGACGACGACGACGACGACAGAGACTATGATGGCGCGTGGGTTCGATGCTCCGCTAATATTACGCATACCGGTTCAATGGAACGTATGAAAAGGGCTCTCTCTCTCTCTCTCTCGGTCTCTCTCTCTCTCTCCCTCTCGCTCTCTTTTTGTCTGACTTTCTCACTGGTTTTGCCCTCCCCCCATCTTCCTCCTACTGCTGCTTGCATCTCGCATGACATTACATATTCAAGTGGCCGGCCTGGCGCCATTTTGCCTCGACCATTTTTGCCGATCAAATCTTAATTGTTGGCTGGCGGCTGTCTATGGAGGCGTGGCCTCTCTCTCTCTCTTCCGTGCGCTCACTCCTTCATCGCGCCTCACTTCTCTTCGCTATTTTGCATGAGCGGCCTCTGTGTGCGTGCGCGCCTCCTCGAAAATAGGAGGCTTTTTAATAGGTGTCGGCTAGCGCGAATTTGCATCGTACTGGCTCACGCCATAGCTACTTTTTTCTAGCCTCCCGGCATCTCGATATTTTTATTACTCGCTTTTTCGACCTCTTATCGCCGGACTTTAAGAAGCTTAAAGCTTCGGACCAGCCCTGCTTTTAATGTCCGAACCGCGGGGAACAGGGCGGTACTCCGCCCGGTAAAACCGGGCATTAAATCGGGAAGCTTTGCTTTTGAATATGTTTTTAGGAAAGCAGTATCGCACGAATCTATGAATATAACATCGTAATAATTGCCACTTTCATATTCTTTTATTTTTCAGGCAAACATTCAAATATTACCTCAA
Source organism: Ceratosolen solmsi marchali (assembly GCF_000503995.2). NCBI lineage: Eukaryota > Metazoa > Arthropoda > Insecta > Hymenoptera > Agaonidae > Ceratosolen > Ceratosolen solmsi. Next base: position 6,450,505 of record NW_011948424.1, on the reverse strand, counting down.
TCCTCGTCTTACGAAATTTTTTAATGTCCGAGTCGATGCTTCAAATCGTTGCTGATAAATTGAATGGCTTATTGCACTTCGAATATTAAAATAATATTATTGTTGCAAACTATAAAATAAATACTTTATTATATAAGTTTTAAATTAAAAAAAAATAAGGATATTTTTTCTACGTAACGATAAGTTTAAAAGAATTAGTCAATAGTAAAAATTATATTTTTATACAGTTGCGCTAAAATATATTTAAGAAAAGTGAAGAATCTTATAAACTTTTAATTATTACAATTACAAATTCACTACGATATTTATGTACCTTGGACATGCATCATGAATTTTGCAAGAAAACTGAGAATGTTAAGTCTATAAGTGCCAATTAAAATGCGTATATACATTGGAAAAAATTTTCAATAAAGACCTAAGCTTTACATAAATTATTAATATTGATGAATATAAAATGAAATAATTATAATAGGTTCTTCTACGATTAAAAAGTAACTAGTTGTGCAAGGTTTATTTGAAGCTCATTGATTATCGAGAGAGAGAGAGAGAGAGAGAGAGAGAGAGAGAGCAAGAGTGGAAAGCAATTAATGTAGGTAAATGAAGAAAATACAATGTACCTATTGTTTATATAAGAACGAAGAAAGTGTTTTACATACACATATTTAACCGATGACACTTATTCCGTTACTTCCTATGAAATTGTTAATAATTATTGTTATAATCAATTGACAGATTGCAGTACAAGTACTTATTTTAATTTGCAACGGAAATATATATAAATAAGTTGCTTCTTATACTTACGATCTTCTTATAATCTATTGTTAAAGGTACTTAGTACTTCTCTCATCGTCTTCCTATCTTATTCTCGCATTTTCCGTCTTACTCTCACTCTTCTCCGTACGTGTATAATTATTAATAACTTAATATATAATTTAAAGCAATTTTTTAAATTATCTTTCTATTTTTAAAATGTAATATTAGATTTGCAAAATATTATTATTCGGACTTGAGCTGTGCTTTTTGAAATTTTTCATTTCAAGATACTTTGACTTTTAATTTAAAACTAAATGGTCTTATTAAAATTACCGCTTAACCAACAGTAGAGACTAATTATTATTTTAATATATTATTAAATTGTTATTATAAATATTTTTACATATATAATGTTGTACAATTATCGAAACGTTGAAACAAAATCGATACTTTATATGTGCTTTAACTTGATTATTTTGTTCTTATTCTACGAGCTTTTCTCATATATTTTGTCACAATCGAGAAATGGTCATACTAAAGTACATATAGACAGTAAAAGTAGCAAAGAGTCATAAATAAAACATATATATGATTTAAATATTAAATGTTCTATAAGTTTTAAAAGATAGTTATACAAAAATCCATTGACTGTTTTAGTAACTGTGAATTATTATTATTCCTAAGAAATTTATAAGATGATATCGTTATATAAACATTGTAAGTCATGCTATGGAAATATTACTATAGTAAAATTAGTTATTATTTTATAAATTAGAATAGGATTTAAGGCACCCGACGAACTTTCAAGCAGTTACATAAATAAGAATGTTCTATTATCATTGAGAAGAAGGAAAACTGTGAAAACATAATGTTAGAAATTTGCCAATAATACACTTAATAATATTATTAATAATAAGAGCTTGAAAGTGCTGCATTCAATTACAATTTCTCGTTGACAATTAGACTAAATTATAAAAATATATATATATATATATATCAGTCTCTCAGAATAATTTATACAAATTCTTGTTTGTATAGATGAAAAATCAAGTATAGATAAAAAATATCAAGTAATATTAAATTAAAAAAAAAAAAAATTACTCTTTATCCGCATGAGTAATTGAAATGGAAACGAAAATGTCTATTACTTATTTTTATATTAAACTTGTCTACATAAGATAAGATTTATAGGTAAAATAAAAGCCTTTTTAAATATTTCCAAAGAATATATAAGTTATAATGAAGATGTAATGCTCTTCAGTAGATTTTTATTTATATTCTAGCAATAACATATAAGGTGTATGTAGGCGAGTGAAGGCGTAAAAAAAAAAAAAAAAAAAAAATAGATAACGCCAATCGTAAAACCATAAATGAAGCATCGAAAGTCTATTTGTGTGAACTTTATAGGACCAGAAGCTAGATCGTTGATCATTGCTAATGTAATCGGGTCGTTAAAAGAAATTGCGAAGAGGCGTTAGTTAAAGGAGGAAAATACCTTTTTTCTTAACTTTTCGCAATTAATAATTAATTAATAACCAGTTGTTAATGAAAAATTTTGTCGCTTTGCACGGGGGAGACCCAATGCAGTTATTATTATATTTATTGCCGAATAAAAGATATAAAATATAATATTCATTTTCTCATTTTATCCTTAATATTTATAGTAAAGAAAAATTATTGATAATATTATTTATAATTGCACATAGATATAAATTCAATTTTTATAGAACATATATATATATATATATATATATACAAACGAAGTAAATATGAAAAATTTAAAATAATATATTTATTAATAAATTAATGGACCTACTAATCTAGCATTTTAACAAAATTAACATAATGTAATAAGGATTTTCTTTTTCATTTCGCATCAGTGTTAAAACATCCGTCTTCGTTACGTATCCTTATGATATTGTTAATCAATAGATTAAAGGCATCATCGGGAAAATAAATAAAATTAGATGAACTAGTTTAGCGTATATGCGAGCGTTTTAACGAGAGAACCTTGAAGAATATGAGAAGGGACGTTTCTGCAAATTATGAAAAATGCTGTTTCATTAGGCGAGGAAGGCGCGATCAAAGTGTGAACGCCATTAGGCCGGGTGCACCGGGTCTTTCATTGAAATCTTTATAATTTCCATAATTTGTTCGGTTACTGGCTTGCGAGCACCTCTGTACTTTTCATTAACGCCCTCCCTCCCTCTTTCTGAATAATTAATTTTAAACATATCGCGTGACTGCGAGAGGAAGACCTGGCAGAAAAATGCCAAACTGTTTAAAGAAACATGGGCCTAATTAATTTATTATTATATCGTTTGCGAATCGTCGCGCATTTGCCATTTCATTCTTCGAGATCACGTGGGTACTTCTTCATTATTTCACGGCACTCGGTCACGTTTAAGTAATTTATGTGGAAACTTAATGATGCTGATCGATTCTTTTGCTTCGCCGACCAGTGCATCTGTCGAAACAAGTAACTATTAATTAGCCGGGGAAAAACTTTGTTGTTAATTTTACTATTAAAGCATGTAATTATCTTAACGGATGTAATTCGCAATTCTCCATTTGTTTTATAGAGGTTAATAATTTACATTCCTTATTATATATTAAAAAATATAACTTGGCGAGTCGCTATCATCATCATTTCATGGTACGTATTTAGCTTGAGGATGCTGTTATGAAGATTAGCTGTGAATATGAAAATAAGCAGTCATGGTTAACAAGTAAGGATTAACTGTATATGAAATAATCTTATACTGATAAGTTCAGCCATTTGATATAAAAACATAATTATAATTATGAATATTTTCATGAAAAAATATTCAGGAGGCAAAAATAATCAACGCTACAGATCTAGAGAAAGGAGTACATTCCACATATTATAGGTAGATATAAATAAACTTTATGCTAATACTAAGAAATTTTTTAAATGGATAAGAGTCAAAGTCGCATATGCAGGGATAAATACATCGATGTTGCATGATTTTTTAAAAGGATAGTGATCAGTGGAGGTGACTTTTACATCAAATAACCGTGCATCCCTTATCTGTGGCTCATCAATATAATTTAACGATAAGTTTAAAATTAACTAACTATGTGTGATATCGGATATTTATGCTTAGAAAGGACATTCTTTTTTATTTTACATTAATGATGCTCGCTTCTATTGTTATGTATTTGTTACTGTTATTCGCATCCGGTAATATGTAAACATAATAAAGTACTATGCTGCTTTAATATTTGAAATTAAAAAATCTTATTGCAATTTATATACAATAACAAGAAATTATCTTCGTCTAGCGCCAATGATAATAATGATTTATTTAAAAGTCAAACGTCAATTACCAATTCGAGCATTGAATAAACTTAATTACCTTGAATATATTAATTATAAAAATAGAAATACAGACGTAGGATATTAATAGGACACAGACAAGATTTATATTTTTTATCCATAAGTACCTTTTGAGATTATATTATATTGGATATATACTAGATGATTTGTAGTAATAAATTATTCTTTGTAATTTTTGTTACATATGATTTATAATTTTCAGAATATAAAGCAAATGCTACATTAGACGATCATTGATTGTCATTGAAAGATATTTCAATGATAATTTAACATATTTGATGATTATATAGAATTGATATAGAATTTTTATATATTGAAAATTTTATATATAATATTTCACATCCTTACCTAGTTGGGAAAGGATTTATTGTTATCGAGATAAAAGAGATGTGAATTTTAATTATAAGTGCCAAATATTTATTATACATAATAAAATATAATACATATTGAAATATCTATGTGATAATCTATAATTTTGTAGAATACATGGAAACGATTACATTTAAAAATGTATTTACGAAAATATCTAAATTAAGGAGCAAATGCTTGAAAAAATAACGTAGTATGAGGTAATGGCATTTGCCTTTAATATTCACATACTTATTTACACTATGTGAATATACCATATCCATGGAACAGAAAGTTATGAACATTGCTTAGTTATTATTATAATCTTTGATATATGAGGTAAAATAACTTACAACAATTATCGCAACAATTTCATAACTTTTTTAATTTACAAAGTACGTCGCTCTAACGTTTTATTAGTACACTCTATTTTTGTGTGCAGAAAAAACTCTCTCATGTGATAATAAGACAAACGATAAAATGCTTATAGTCGGAGGATTGTGAATAAATTAGTAATATCAAGTGATAAGATATTAATAGATAAGAAAGTGTCATTAACTTCGATCGTAAATAAAAATATTGATTTTATAATTTACTTAAAATTTTTAATTTAGATATAAGTATTAGAATGCCAATCACGTGGATTTCGTTATATTTTTAAATGTTCGTTAAGGTAGAATTTTATGAGATAATTTTCCCTCGAACCTGTGAACTATTGCATACAAAACAATTATAATTCCAACGAAATTTAGACAAAAATTGTAACGAATGATAATTATTGATTTAATTTAATGATAAAGTTGATTTAATTTCTTTTAGAACCTAATTCATATTGACAAATATTTAACAAAAGTAGCATAAAAAAAACTTTAATAAAGCAATATATAAAGTCAATATTTTACATATTATAGAAAAAAAAAAAAAGAAAAAAAAGAAAAAAAAAATTTCCCCAACTACGATGGCATATATTGAAATTAATGATTAATCGATGCAAACTAATTTAGAGTACTTTAGCCACAAGACAACATCCACAGGATGCATTTAACTAACTTTATAAATACAGAGAAACAACACTATTCATTCGGGTAGTGAAAGTAGGATAGAGCTAACGAGCGTCAATTTATTACTGAATTAATTGATTTTGATTGTACAATCAATTGAATCGTTGTGAGTAAATCGATGAAATGAACTAAGACGAATCGAAGGGGATCAAAGGCGTGGGCTCACTCGGTATACTTTAATCGAGAAATCAAAGAGAATATTAGAGAGACAATTGCTGTCCTATTAAGCAGCTCCTCATTCTCTTCGATTAACAATCGAATTTCTAATGCGTTGAAGTAGTCGAATGCATTTTGTGTGCATCGAGTGCGCGGGCCTCCGACGATGGAAATAATGATAAAAAGAGAAAAGGGAAGAAAAAAATGAAGAAGAAAAAAACCACTGCGAGAGAATAATAAAATCGAAGAAGTCGCGCGGCAGCCGCAGAGGGTAAAAAACATTGTCTCGAGCGTCCGCTTGACGCGCCGCGCATCTTTGAAATTGTTGTTTAAGTGAAAATGCACCGGTGGCTCGGGGCTATTGTGCGGGCCTTCGTCGAGCGGCCCCGGCGGAACCTTCGTTCTACATGTAATAACGCCTCATTCGCCGGGTATAAAAGGAAAAGAGTCCATCCTTAAAGAGCGACGCAACGACGAGGCAGCATCGCGTTTTATGAGCGCGAAACACAGCCGATGGACCATTACTAGGTTCCGACTTCGAGCAGGAAGTTATTACGAAATCATTAAAAAGAATCATACAATTACTCGTTCACTCTCGCCTTTTCTCTTTTTCCAATTCGGTCTTTCAATCGACGATTTTTGATTAATTTCATGACCTATGCGATATCGCGAGTGGCGTTTTTTTATTTCTTTTCTTTTTTTTTCTTACTTTCTATTTTTTTTTTTTTTTTTCGTCTTAAGCCCACGAAGAGTCCTTTCCTTCCTTCGATCGCAAATGTTCTTTTATTAACATCAAAACGATACTTTTTCATATAATTTTCTTGCAATATTGAATGACAGACTTCGGAAATGTCATATGTATATACGTAACGAATGACTTCTGGTATTGAAAAAAATTCATCAATCACGTATTTATTTGGGATAATTTAATTTTTGAAATGGCTTTAAAGAGAAATGTATTAATTACACATTATGTATCTTATTATCATATAACTGCCAACTACAATTTACTTTTTCATTTCTCACGTACTGTCACTTTATGACATTGCAGTTTTATTAACGTCTTGGCATAACTTCTAATCAAGATTATGAATTGACGGAAATTGTCAAAATTATGAAAAGCTTGTAAAAAACCCTACTCTAAATAAATTTACTAATTTCGAAATAATACTCTTTCAAAATAATAATGAAATATCTTTGCAATTTAATAAATAATTGCTGAGAAATTTCACTTTTATTAAAATATTCACAATCTCCTTAAGACATTGATTTATTCAAGTGTAAATATTTTTTTTATATATGGATAAGAAATAGACAAATAATGTAATTATTTCGTTGATTTGTGCTGAATTTAATAATAATCTAGAAAATCTTAACAAAATCAATAAATGTCATGTTTAATTCATGAGAGTTTCAAAATCACAAAAATTTAATCCACTAGCGATGTTATAATAAAAGCTAAAAATAAAAATAAAAAAGGAATATTATGCATTGATTTGATTAAAATTATAGCGATGCTTGAAATCTTGAGAGCAGTATTTATTTTATGAAAGTATACTTGCCCAGGTTTTTGCATTTTGATTAAAACGAGCGAAATTAGTTTTCTAATCGACGTTCGAAATCTCAAGTACTATAAAAGTTTTGCGCCTTAAGTATGTATGAATACACAAGCTCGTTTAAATGTATGGATAATTAAAAAAAAAGAAAGAAAAAAAAGGTTACTCTCAGTCAAGTCAAAAATTAGAAAAACAATATTTATAAATATGGAAAAGCAGTGGAAAATTTATAAATAAATCGCAATATTCTTTTAATCATATATTATTTGCTAGAATATAAGAGGGAACACAAGAGGCTCTTTTAAATTGAAAGTCTAATTTGAGATTTAAGATTAGGTACATACGAGCACATAGTTAAATATAAACACTTGCTGATAATGTTAAATCACTTACACGACATACGCATACCTGTATTATTAAAACGAAAATTCTTTAATCGTGGTAAAATATTATTCAGCCAGAAATAGAAGAATGTCGTGTGATTTACTGCATAAGAGTGAACTTTAATATATTAAACGTTAACCGACTCTATTCGAGCCTCATAGTTGCATGCCGAATAAACCGGTGTTGCGTGGATACGGGACAGTTATACAACGATAGAGTAAGATATAATCAGAGAGAGAGAGAGAGAGAGAGAGAGAGAGAGAGACGCGACGAAAAAAAAAAGGAACCAATGTAAGCGCAGTTTTTATGAAAGAAGAATTACTTAGTCGGCAGTAAACGTCCTGAGCTCTACATACTTTCGACTAAAGAACACAAAGGGTTGTTCGTCATTCTCACACACGAGCGTGAGAGAGGTTTTCCTCTCTGGTTGGTAAAACCAGATGAAGTAGCCTGCCAGAAAGGAAGGCTGAAGAGAATTGGAGAAAGCGACGGAGGAGGACGAGGAGAGGAGGAAGAAAAGGAAGATTAAGAGTATGGATACTTTGTAGAAAAGAAGAGATCGATGAAGTAAGCCGATATAGCGAGCTTCGGCTCCGTGTTCCCTTATCCATCGTACGCATCATACATACGATGTTCCAAAGGTACGTACGTGCACGCGCGTTTTTCCGCGGTAACCGGCTGACTTTTTAAATAACCAGCGGTAAGACTTGGCTTTGCGGAAACCTTTGGCGCTTCACGGCCGGCCTATTACTTCATCGTGTACAGGAGGAGCTCTTGCTGGCTTTTCAAATCGACTCGTCTATTCACCTGCTCGCTAACTTCCTCCCGCCCGTGTCTAACCACCACTCGCGAGTATCGCCATAAAATGTATTAACTTCTCTTTTTCAGCGGCGTACCGCATACGCATAAGCGCTCCGCAAAGTGTAAATTTATACCCGTTATTAAAATCCGTATACAGTAACCGGAGAAGGAGTGAAAGGGAGATGGATGAATAGATGGATAGTCAGACAGACAGACATACGGACAGACAGATGGATGGATGGATGGATCGATATATAGATAGATAGAGAGATAGATAGATAGAGAGAGAGAGAGAGAGAGAGAGAGAGAGAGAGAGAGAGAATCGCGTAAAGTGAAACAGAGAAAATAATAGTTATTGCGCGAACCAAAGATGAGAGGAAAAATTGGTCTTACCTATTTATCATTTTAGATCTATATATTTCCGCTTCTTCCATTCGCTAATCTATCCTCTGCATTTACAGATAAATGTACGCAATATGCGGGCGCGTACATCCTTATACATACAGAACTATTGAATATAGGACCGACCGATGATTACTATTACTTACACAACGAGCAAGTTGTCATAGCCAATGAAGTCTCATTTACAACCGAGTCTCGAGTTGTTGCGTTGTGTCGCACCATTTTTTTACGATAACCAACTTTTTGAATGATGTAGGTGTGTTATTGATACTCCGTTCGTTGCGTATTATTTTTCGACCTTCAGTATTGTGCTGTTTGAACAAGATTTTTTTTTTTTTTTGTCCAATGAATTTCACGAATAATGACAATCAATAAGAATGACATTGTACGCTTTGGCATCGATGATTTTATTCGAATATCATCGACTGTTGTAATTTCCTATACATCCTATATTCATAATTATTCGCATTTTTCATAGATTTAATCGAATTGAATTCGATTTTTAAACCGAAAATATATAATTCATTTACTTTCCGTATATTACTGTTTGTTGTATAAGATCATTCCAATACAAATCTTTAATACGTAAAGTAAAATTTTGTTAAAAATAAATTATTACATATATAAAGATCTTGATTATCACTGTTAAAAATAACAATTTAATATAATACATTAATTTATTAATTTTTTTATTTTTTTTTTTTTTTTTTTTTTTTTTTTTTGTACAGCAGCTACGGTTTCATTCGGACATTATTTTTCTATAAACGGATATTGCGAAAAACAGCTGGTTATCTTACAATGGAGAGAATGTGAAATTGCCATTCGTCATTATACAAAGCATGACAATATCGATAATAGAAATTTTCTAATTACCCTCAATCCATTCCATTAAGAAACATATAAAATTTTAATGAGATAACTCGTATAACTTGTACACATACGAATGTAATATTCTTTTAACAAATATGTGTGTGGTTTTTCTATCTATATATGTTTTTTTTTTTTTTTTTCATACCAGTATTTTCGAATGTTATATCATACCGTATTTATGGAAAGACGCATTTTAAAGTTTCCAGCTTCGATGAATTATTCATTGGATTTGATAATTCACAGAAGTTCTAAGTGTTCACTAACGATACTGTTAATAACTGTAATATTTTTACATTTCACATTGCTATTCATTTAACTGGGGATCGATGTCAATTAAAAAGAACTTGGAAAGACACCAACATCGGTTAAATGTGAGAATATACATTGGTATAAAACTTGGACTGTCCTATGTATCTTTTCCATCTCTTACTTTTTTTTTTTTTTATTTCACCTGAGACTACATAGAGAATAATAGACTCTTGATTATATGCATTATATTGGTCATGACTGGTAGCGAGTAATGAAATAATTGAAATAATCATACACTGGCGTAGACAACAACTACTTGCATGTCATTAACATGTGCCGTTAACTAACCACAGTCGTACATTATTTTTTTATACTTTTATGTTTTTACTTAAATATATATAAATAATAAAATATATAACCTATGCCATTTCTTTTTAAGCTTTCTCCAAAGTTTCATTACAATAAATTCATTACCGCATTTCCAGAGTACCGGGTGCTGTATTTTCATCACACTTTTTACATAATAAGTGGATAGTTATAAGTCTACTTGGATATATATTTGCTTATTAGTATTGTCTTTGTAATTATAAGCGATGTATAATCTTATTTGGTCTTTCATGATTTATAATCGAAAATTTAAATCGAGTAAATTGATGCCTAGCAATATTTGTGAATTTAATTCCACTATTCCTGCGATAATAGTTCATTGCTATGTAATTGATAAATAATTCCAATTGTATGATTATTTGTATGAATTACAAGAGATTTAACTTGTTATAGTGACACATGTCAACAGGATACCGAGGAAACAATTTTTTTTTAACGAACGATTTTATCGAATTTTTAATACTAATTAAAAGGACTTTAATGATTAATTATTAATTAATTACATTATTGAGTATTAAATTTTTGTTTATGAAATTACATCAGTCTCACCGGGATATTTCAAATTTCTTTTTCAACCATAATATTAAAACAACTGTCAAATAATTTACTTTAAATTATTATATTAATTCATAAGCGCACAACTTATGTTAAAATAAACTTGAAATAATATGAATATGTGAATAATGTAATTATTGTTATTAATATCAATTCTTTTATTCGGACACCATTTGAATAAAATATAAATGAAGGTATATTTGAAGGCGGCAAATGATATGTTGAATGGATTAATTAATGTACCATTATGATTACTTATGAAATAAATCAACATTAGCTTAATTTTTTCAGAATAGAGTTACTTTAAAATTAATAATTTATAATACATATTGTTTACCCATTTATATTTAAGGTAATAATAATTATTATATAAATAACATTTTGTTTTCGTTTTCCTGCTTTACTTCATACTCTCCCGTATTAAATATTAAAACGATCGCATACGACTGCGAGCAGGAATATAAATTTTAATTCGATTTACATACGTTAGAATGGCTGATTTTCTTGATTCACTTCAATAAAAATGTTTTAATATTGGTATTACGAATGTGTAATGTTGCTCGAAATGAAGAAAATCGGTTAAATTTCTTAGGTCGTAGCTTAAGCTTGGCGCGGTATATCCTTACATTGAAATTGATATGCTAATTGCACGCCTAGAAATATTTAACGAGATTGGAGAAAACATTGTAATAATATAATTTTCATTGTTCCATTATTCAAGGACGAAATTGCGCTCGTAGAAAGAATTTTACTGGAGCGAGAGTGAGATGATGAATGATAGACCAGCGGCTCTCATAAATAACAGCCAAATAATACACGAATAATAGACAATAGTCCGTCAATTGATATATCGCAATTGGCCGAATCGAGTACAATCAAACATTAGGTTCGCGAGCTCGTGGAAGCGAGACTAACCGTCAAGTGCACAAAATGGTCGGTTTCCTCCCTAATGCGCAGGTGGTTAAAGCCGATATTGCCCAGTGGTAATGGAATAAAAGGAGGCGCTGCCGAGCGCCTGGCGCCACGACTCTCTTTCCCGATCGATCGATCCATTCCACATGCTGCAAGATTCCTCCCGTGCCGGCGGCTTTGATTCCTTGCCGCGTTTCCGGCGAAGCGCCCGCGAAACGTTCGGTCAGCGCGCGAGTATTAAGTGCCAATGGGGAATTTCGTGTAATTAATGGCATCCCAGTCCCCGAGCCTTCCTTACTACTTCTCTGCTCTATTATTTGCAGTATTATAGGCTCATTATAAGGCCGATTGGTCGTGCTGGTATTTTCAATTTTTTTTTTTTTCACCTGAGCCCCGAGCGGCGACGCGCTCGCGCAACGCCGAGGAATTTTGGAGGAAGATGAGTCGGTCGCCTCGTTCCGCGAGCTGCCGCTGCTGCCGTTGCTATTGCTGTTACTTCTGCTTCTCCTCCTCATCCTCATCCTCCTCCTCATCCTCCTCATCGTCCTCCTCCTCCTCATCGTCCTTGAGGTATTGCCTGAGCTTGCGCGGAGAGTTGTTGGGAGGTACTTGTAAAGTGCTAGGGGATCGTTTCGCGGATAACACTTAGTACTCGAGTTTTTCGAAAGCGTTCCCCTCTTACTCGATCATTAGAATTGAAAATCTGCAATATTAATGCGATTTTACGCTCATTTGAGGTAATTGCAGATATTTTGTTGTTGCGTGTAGCTTTGGGTACAGATATTAAATGCGCTCGAATGAATGAATTACTAGGTAGATTTTCTTTATTCCGAATTTAAGAGTATGTAATGAAAGTACTTTTTGCTCGGGAGTCAATAATATTATAAATCAATTAGGCGACCGCAAGGATTTTCGTAATTTGCCGTATGTTCATGCTCGGACGGTGGTTACCTTGAACCTCAATTGTACATTCGGTAATAATATATTCGTCTAAATATACTCTTTAGCATACAAAGCGTACTTTAATGCGCATAATAACTATATATTTTGCAAATTCATTTATTTTGCCGGCTAATATTTATTTAGACGCAAATCAATAATATTCCACATGGCATATTTTCAATTTCTTTTCATTGTCTTTCTTTCGTTTGTACGAGCATATTATTCAATCGCTGGATTTATCCTATTTAGCGATTTTCTATCAATAAATAAATGCGAATTCCTTTTATTATACAAAATTTTCGAACCTTACAAAATGATAAATCTTTCAATTTATGGTGAATCAGTGTCGTGTGAATAGTTCATCAGCACGTGCGATAATGAGCTTTGTTCAATGTTCAATTGGATTAATAAACGCATGCTAGACGGTCGTCTGCGTTACCTACGAATAATCCGTCTATTATTATTTTTCCAAAAATTAACGTGCAAAACGTTGCCTGGCCGCAGCATATATCCTACAATGCAAATAGTCTCTATTTGCGATAAATAGAAAAAATGAAGTAATAAAGTCATTGCATTTAGTTACAGGTTATATGTATATATATATATATATATATATATATATATATATGTCATTCCATGGAAACTTTCTACTTTCTATGCGATAATTCCAACCGTAAATCCAGCGCTGCTCAATCAAAGTCGTAGATCATTATACATTAAAAAACCCTATTGTCGCAATAGTGAAAAAGTAATGTAGGCGATAATCTGAAACTATTTAATGCGAATCATAGTTCGGGTGAGTCAGAAAGAAGCAAGAGTCAGCCGCGGAAGAAGCACGGACCATAGGATACCACAGGATACTCGTTAAAGCGTACTTTTATCGCAACCAGCAGCACCAGCACCAGCACCAGCACCAGCACCAGCACCAGCACCAGCACCAGCACAGCCGAGGGATAAAAGAGCGCCGCGTTCGAATTGCCGGTGCGATGTTTGGCGGGCAGCTGCTCGATCGATAAAGCAGAGCGCGAGCACCGACGACGCGCGGTGAACTCGGGGAGCCAAAAACGTTGCTGGCTGACCAACGACGTTCCCCCGTTCCTCGGCCCGTCGCTCAAGCCACGGTTACGTGACGTCACAGCATTCGTCGGGATACGTGCGCCACCGCTGCGAACTCGTCGTGCGCGCCCACGAGACGACACGTCGTTATTATCTAGCCCGCGAGTGTGCCGAGGCTTCTCGTTACCCTTACGTGTGGAGGCCCGAGCGATAAAAGGAGGAAGCCCGTTCGTTGGGGAGCGAGCGAGCCGTCAGCAGGTACGTTCTTCCACTTCTTTCTTCCCCAATCTCCCCGGCTCTCGTCGTCGCTCGTCGCCACGGTCCTCGGCCTACTTTCTTTCTTTCTTTCTTTCTTTCTCTCTCTCTCTCTCTCTCTCTCTCTCACCCCTTCGATCTCTTGGTCGCGAACGCCCGCACGCACATGCACATTGAATGTCCGTCACGTGCGACTCATCGGATCTGGGCCCGAGCTCTTCCAGAGACAGGGCCGGCTAGAAGAAGCACCGTTGTCTCGACGGAAAATGTGAGGTTAGGCGACGATTGATGAGGAGCGCTCGTGAGCCCAAGACAGGTTAGGTTTCATTCTGGTTGCTCTTCCACGCCGCTCTTGCGGACTGTAATGGTGAAATGCGCCAGCGCCGTTGTCGGTTCTCCTTTGATTCTCTCGGTTAAGGCGTGCGGCGACTCCTTTTGCTTTTCTCATCGTCCTCGTCGTCATCCTCTTCGTCGTCCTTTCGCGTCATCCTTACCCGTCATCCTTTCGCGTCATCCATCAAGTCACGCTCCTCGTCATTATCCTCGTCGTCCTCATAATCCTCGCTGCGACCAGACAATGTCACACACCACGCAATGACGATCGAATGTCCGTCTTATCGCTGGTTTTGCCATTATTATTGGCGGCGAACTTTAAGAGACTTTGAGCGCTAGAACTTTCGAGTGTTAGGTTAATGCGTGCTTGAGGCCGCTGGTCTTTTGCCGTTTGTCCTTTCTCCCCGGCTCCCTTCGACATTTCAAGTAATACTTGATAAGGAAGAGAGTTAAGCGCGCGACGACTCGAGTGGGCGTTTTGCATTTGCCCGAATGGTAAATAGTAATGGAAAGGGGACAGGCTTTTGGAGCGCTAACAAGTATTTCAAGTAATTTTTGCCGACAATCGCGAACGTGATTGCGTGAAAAGATCGTGTTGGAGGGTTATTTTTATTTTTTTATTTTTCATATTCATTTTCATTTGCTTTTTCCTTTGCTTTTTCTTTTTTCTATATTCGAGAAAATGTTTCACTGATTTAAGCTTAAGTTGCTTTTGGAAAGATAGGCGAGCATCATGTGTAATTATAGATATTACGGTGACGTTGAAGCGTCGTACTTAAGCTCATCCACGGCATTAACATAGCTTTGTAGGATTATAGAAAGATAGGAAATTGTTTTTAAGCTATATAGCCTAGTAAGATAAATCTGTAATTTTCTCTATTTAATATAGAAGCATATTATATTATAGCGAAGCCCGCGCGTTGGGGTGGGCTCGATGGGGGAAGCTGGAGGGGCGAGAAGGAGAAGATGCGATGGATGGAGAGGAGAGGACGGCGCCGGCGCCGGGCGCGCGGCAATTTGAATGTCGTGATGACGCTCCTCTCGTTACTGTAATTTACGAATTCTTCGGGCAAGCGCCGATCTAACAATATATACTGAGCCGCTTATGAGCGATCATAAAGGCGCCGTTGAAATGCCCTCACTTTTGTGCCCCCCCCCCCCCCGTTGCCCCCCCCCCCCCCCCGAACCCAGAGGGAGTGAGGAGAACACCACCACCGCATACTCCGGCGAGACGATAAAGACGACACAACCGAGATTGTGTTTTTATATAGCCGAGAAATGGTGGACGCAATAAAGAGCAAAGTGAGTAAGCGCGAGAGAGAGAGAGAGAGAGAGAGAGAGAGAGAGAAAGATGCGGTGGCGGATTGGCGGCCTCGGGCGCGGTTACGGATTCCCGGCGCGATGTCGGTGATTCGCGGTCTTGGTGCCCAGTAATCGGCTTCCAAACCGCCTTATTCTCCTTCTCCATTTTTTCCCGTCTTCTCCTTCACTTTGTCTCAGTCCTCCCCCTGGACGTGCCCCCATCTCTTTTAACTTTGATGGGTGGTGACATCGAGAGGTCCTTCAATTTGGGCTTGATAACAATTATGACGCCACTTAATACTTGCACTTTACATACATTAGATTACTCACTGATATACATATAAATAATATAAATCATAATTTACTCTATTTAATGTGAAATTATTCACTATTTTAATCCCTTACTTATACGTCACCAACTTATAAGAGAGAATAAATCTTTAACACTTTTTACATAAGCGCTTCAACCTTACCTAACAAAGTACAATTTATGGAGAAACTAAGAAGATAGTCTTAAAATGTTGCTCTTCCATGCTTATTTATAGATAGTGAGGTAAAATTAAAAAAAAAAAAAAACTGAAATTAAAAGGAATGAAATTATAATTGTGTCATTCGTATTTATTTATGCCACATTAAATATTGTTATTATATTTTTCCATGCTGTTTCGATTATATTATTCGCTTATTTGTAAGCTCTCTGCCATGCTCTTTACGATATTATTATTTTGCTCAATTCCATCATTACACGATATTAATTTGTTATTGATATTTTGGTTCGTTAGATGCGACGTACTGGTTCGCTTGAAAGGTCAATTACATTATCCCCAATAACATAATAACGTTGATTTTAATTTTTTCTTCACTCCTCAACTTAATCGACTATATTTCCTCATCTGCGTAAATAATACTCTTTTTACGAAGAGTCCTTGCTTCCTTTTTCTTTTTACTGCATTTTTTTTTTTTTTTTTTTTTTTTTTTTTTAACAAATTCTCAACTCTCCAAGGCCCTTAAAGCCAAGCTCATCGGCTTTATTTAAGTTTTCTTTCAGTACTTACGTACCTGCAGTGACTCATTGTCGAGAAGAGCACTATAATTCGTACACCAAGTCCGCGACTCGAAGTACCTCGAGATCTCAAAGGCTAATTGCATTGCCAATCAATTTACTCGTTAAAATAGGAACAAATAAGAATAGGCGAGAAACGTCTGATCTCGCTCCTCATCACCTAAGTAAGGAAACTAGGACCGTTTCGTTATGGATTGGTAAATGAATGGGACTGTCGCGAGAGGGAGGGAGGATGGGAAGGGGCGGTGGTGGTGTGGTGAGGGGGTAGAAGGAGAAGAGCCGAGCTGTTCAATAAATGTCGAGGAGGTAAGAGGCGAGCGATCGCGAGATTCGGCCTTGGAATCCGTGGCTATCTCGGGCACCGGCGGCGCCCCCGGCGCATCGCGACATCGGCCTCGGTCTCGGCGGTCGCAGCACCGGCTTTGAAGAGTCCGCCCGAGGTCCGGAGGCAGTGCAGCGACGGGGCGATTCCTCGGCCTCCCGTCCCCCGAGGCTCCGCAACGATCTGCCAGCAATCTTGCGGTAAACACTGCAATTCGGATCGAGAGACGAGGATGTGCGTTGGTGCGAGCGCATTAGTATAATTAGTCACCGCGAGCGAGAGGCGACGAGGGTGCCGTAGAGGAGGAGGACGACGACGACGACGACGTTCTTTACCGGTGCGATCGCGGGGAGCGCAAAAAGAAATGTTGGGTCTAGGTAGGTCGGTGGATGGGGGTGGGAGAGTGAGAGAGTGAGAAAGAGAGAGAGAGAGAGAGAGCGAGCAAGAGAGAGGGGGGGGGGTATCGAGGGGACGCAAGGAGCACCGTTGAATGAGCAAATCACGTGTCAATTGTATAGAGTTTAGAGGCAAAAAGATCTGGCTGGACATTAATAATCGACTGGGCGTAATCGCGCTCATTTGATCGTATGCTTTTGCGCTTCCGCTGATGAAGGATATTTTTAAATAAGTAGCTTTCCCGCTCTTTCCTTTTTAGCCCTCAGTCAGCTGGGGCGCTCGCAACCTTCGCTTTAGTCGACATTTGATAATCGGTTCGCCTCGACGTCCAGTGTTCATCCGTAGTCGCAATGGATGGAATTGGGGTTGAAGTTATATCCCAATGATAATATTGCGCCAACCGGCTACGTCCGCACTGCTCAACTTAAGTAAAACTAAGAGCGAGCGAGGGTTGGCGGCAATTGGTCCGTTAATTGACGCGTACTTTTATATTTTCAACTCGCGCGCAATATCATTTGGACATTGGTTGTTGGAATATGTGCGCTTACCTCGAGTTTGCGGATATCGCAGATGTCGACTCCCTGAATATGTCTATAGTAAGTATTCGAGGATTAACTTGGAGTGAACAATTATTCGCCTAATAGCATTCAACCGGATGGGCAAACGTCCGAGATCATGTACCGCTTATTTTGTAAAAAAGATCCGAGAGTACGCGAGACGTAAGTGACGCAGCCACTGTAAAAACTGGCGTACCCAAAGCCAACAGCCAGTCGTCTTTACGTATGATCGCAAAGCTGATCTCGCGGCGTAATAGCTCGTGGCGAATCGCTTTCCTTGCCCTTCCTACGTGTATTCGCTGAAAAGTGCTGGCGCTACCGAACGCTCGTGAGTTAAAATCGCGATGATAGGAGCGAGCCCGAAACGAATGCATGGATCGACGGTGTGGAAACGACGCTCCCTTCAAACGATCGTAATGATAAAAGGAGATGGAGATGGAGATAGAGATAGAGATAGAGATAGAGAGGGAGAGAGATAGAGATAGAGAGTGAGAGAGAGAGAGAGAGAGAGAGAGAGAGAGAGAGAGGACGCGCGATCCCGGTGACGCGTTACCCTCGCTGAAATCCGATACGAATCTGCTGGACCGATCCACGACTGCGCAACGTTCGAATTTCTTTTTTGTTTATCGGGAGTTTTGGCGCCTCGCGCTCGCTTGATAACCGGCAAATACACCGTCATCATGATAAGGCATTATGGTCACGGGCGAGCGAACGCTGCACTTAAAATTATGCTGCGAATAATTTTTATTCGGCCTCGCTGAAATATCTTCGATGAACAGTTTTATAACGAATGAATGAGAAAATAAAAGTATAAGTAAATTGAATTGCAATATAATCCTGAGATTTTACTCGCTTTTTCGTCTTAATTTTTTTTTATGTTTTTTTGTTTTTGTTTTTGCCTTTGCCTCCGTTTGTCTGTTTGTTTGTGCGCGTGTGTTTTATGTTTGCGTCACGTAATTGTGCACAAGTCACTTTTGAACTCAAGATAATACGTGCAAAAATTGAACGATGTGAGGGTGCTTAGGTTAGAAATATCTTCCTTTGAAATATAGTTTATTTCTCTAATTATAAGTTTCAACTCTCGCTTAATTTCAAAATAATCACATTTTTAAGTGAGCAAATTCTTTTATGTAATTGCCTTGTTAAAAGTCCTTAACATTCCTTTCAATCTTAAGCCTTGTTATCTTAAGTCCCATAAAAATTTATTACAATGCACACATTCGAGCGTAAATTACTATAAATAGATGAGAGATAATATGAAAATGTAAAAACATTGGTGAGAAAGAAAATCATCGAATCCATTGAGTATTAGGCAACTTTTGGTTTTCGTATTATCAAAACGTTGTTAAGTATAAGTTGTTAAGACGTTGCAATAATTCTGTGCGCTCATTGTCCATATGACAAATAAGGATAGACAGTTTATTTATTAGGTGTGCGCAATGATAAATTCGAAACTTTTAAATTGAATTTAAATTGAGTTGAAAATAATGCAGTTTGGGCAAAGTTTTAAGATTAGTTTGCGGCTCATCCGCAATAGCAACAGAATGGTAATTAAAGTACGAAAATAGGACAATCGTTTGAAGAATTGAAACTTTCTAATATAGATTGTAAAATAATAAAAGTTGTCGAGAGAATTTCGTTGTAATGTGGGGAGGGATAAAAAATGCATCATACCCAAATCATATATTAAATTAATCTATTTGCAAACAAACTTTTCGTCGACAGACTCCTTCGAACCTTATAATATGCCAAATTGATGTCAAATTAATATAGCGATTGTTGTTGTTTTAACATTTCTTTTAATTTTCTTTAACATTTAGAATGGCGCCAAAAAAAGTGGAAGAACCAGAAAAGAAACCGCTTATCGGACGCGTAGGCACGAATCTCAAAGTCGGCATTGTTGGGATCCCTAATGTTGGAAAATCAACCTTTTTCAATGTTCTAACGAAGAGTCAAGCGGCTGCAGAAAACTTTCCTTTCTGCACCATAGATCCAAATGAAAATAAGTATCTTAATTATTTTATCGTAATTAAGTTATTGTAATATATATATATATATATATATATTTTTTTTTTATTTATTTTCCTTTTTTCATTATTCCATTGCATGAGTACGTAAACTTATCATTTATACCTTTATAAAACATTATCACAGTTTTTTATTTATGAAGTTATCAAATATTAGTGCCATTAGTGTATGATAATACTTAGAATAATACTTAGTAATAATATACTCTTATAATATAAGTAGAGTTATAGTATTTTTAATTTTTACCATTGAATTTGTATTTATATGTAAATACAAGTTGGACATATAATTCTAAAGAGTTGATATTTCATTAGATTTTAACGAGCAGAAGATGTGAATATCAATAGTGATTGCGAAATATAGACTAAAAATGTTTAAGTTTGGCATATTGAAGTTTCTTCCTTTAGTTGTTAGAAAGATGAACGTATTATCTTTGATAAAAGGTTATTACGCTAAACGTGTCGATTCCACTTAGCATAAATATGTACTTAGGCTCCAGGGAATATGTATTACTCTTGTGACGCAGATATGAATTCTTTCATAAGATTTTTAAACCTTATCGAATTTTTTCTGATAAGTGTTACTCCATTGCATTCGAATGGCATGTGAGTTATATTTTTCAAAAGAATAATTTCAATGAAAGAATTTCCAATACATAATAGCAATGTAAAGCAACATATTGCATCAATTTACATTGCAATTATCGGAGAAAAATAAATGTAATGTTTATTTTAATGGCAACGTAAGTTAATAAAACGGATTGTAATTAGGAATTGTGTATGTGTCTTAGGTGAAAAATCGATCGCGTTAAAACTGTTTAGAATTATTTTATGAGCAAACTATTTCATTATTGTTTTCTAATTTAGTTTTAATGAAATAAAAATCAAAAATGCATGTATAGCCTTAGAGATGTGAAAGATTGAAAAATGTTAAACAACAATTTAATCACATTAAGACAGTAAATTAAATGTACCAAAAATATTTATATCCTTATATTCATTATCTAAGTTCACTATGCAAGGAATTACATTTGTTTTAATCATATTAATAACTCTAGGCAAATGTTATAAATCATAAATAATCAAGAAAATGATGATTATTCATTATAAGCCGATAGATAATTTTAATTTACACTGCAAGATTATAATATTTCCATGCCGAGTGGTGATAAAAATTATTCTCTTCCCATTTATTTATTAAAGATACTTTGTATCTTCGGCTGACTTTAGTAATATTTTGAATATAAATTTTAACGAATCTTAAATGAAAGACATTTTTCTTAACGGCTTTAAGCGTCTATTACGAATTAAACAAAGTACACCATAAAATAGTCGAAACAATGTCAACAATTATAAAGTCTCCAATAAGTAATTACGAGTTAATTTTTATTGCACAGCATCTCGTTAAAGGTCACATAAAAAATATATTTCAAATTTTAGGAATAAAAGCTGCTTTTGAAAATTTGTTTTATTTAATTTTCTTTTATTTAATGAAGAAGTTGAAGCGGAAAATGAAACCGACACGAGGGCGTAGAATTAAAATGACTTTTGAAAATCCCCTTAATGATAATTTGAATTTAAAACCTGTATTTGGTAAAATAAAGCGAGGCGTACTAGCGTCTGACAAGTTTCAATTGAAATTATCGCGTTAGAAATTCCTTTGTCCAGTGAAACTTGAGGAGAGAAAGAGAGAGGGGGGGGGGAGTCGATGGAAGGAAAAAGTTGTTCGTACGATTCATGAATTGGGTATTCTTCTTCATGTCGAACGAAGTAAAGGAATCTTTCATTGAAAATCCAAGGCCGTATTTACTCCCTGAGAATTCAGGACCCTACTGAAGAATTGCCGTAATTGGTCCTTGATACTCGGGGAAAACGAAATTAAGCTTTGATTTAGATAAAGACTTATACGATAGGAGTATTATCAATGTACGTGATATAATTGCAAGATTAAGCGAATACATTAAAGAGATTGAAATTTACAACTCGAAATTTCTAAATTCAAAAGTAAATGTATATGTAAGGACAAATGAGTGGTTGCTGTAGCTGTGAAAAATTTAATTAAATATATTTTGAGTGAAAGGTTTTTACGTTTTCGTTGGATTCCTGTGTCTAATGTCACTTATGATCTATGAATAAACTTATTGTAATATTAAATTACAAATAAAATAGATAGTCGATGATAATGTTGAATCGATTGTATCGATGAAAGCAAAATAGTTTTGTAAATATCGATTATCGTAAGACAAAAAATAATGTTTGAATCGGACTTTTTGTTTTCAAATTATTTAGAAAAATCTATTATATTATATAATTATATATTTTCAAAAGCTGGAAGCATTTTTGGATGAGTTAATAAGAATGTTGGAGTTCAAATTGATAGCAATGAAAAATATCTATATTGTTGGATGAACAAATAAGTATTAAACTTTAAGCTCGTTTCTATTAAATTTTTATATTATAGTCGTCACAAAGTATTACGTATTCTCTATTACAAATTCAACCAGTTTTTATTCATAATGACGTTTCTATTAAATTCACGAAATAAAAGGGTCAGAATGATGGGCGGCTGTTAAAAATGTAAAATTATAAATAATGATTATGCTAGACATATAATGTCATATGATAAATAGATAAAGGGAAAGTAATAAATTTAAGCCTCGTCGACGATGTTTTTTTTTTGTTTGTTTTTTTTTCTTTATGTAAAGGCAAGAAAGAATAACCGAACGATTATGAATCTGATGTTATGCATATGCATAATTAATTCGACATACAACGGAATTTATTCAAAGTTTCAAATATTTAATTATCAACACACGTTTAAAATAATAGATTCGCCACGTTAAATTAACGTTTAATGTTATATTAAAGTTTCATTGTTACTACACACTATGTGATATAATTCTACTTTTTTCGTTTTTTCATTGAATTGATTGAAAATGAGTCAAATAATACATTATACGACTAAAATGTATGCGATTAACTTTATTACAACTAGTAAATATACTAGTAAAGTACGTAATGCACATGAACGTTTACTTAAATCCTTGAGATTCATCTTGAGTATTAGAAGGTATGCAGATGATACTTATTGTAATGGAAAATCATTAAAGAATTAGGAAAATAATATAAGCATATAAAGACATTGTACAAATGCTCATTGCTATATTACAAGAGGAGAGACGAACTTTAAATTGCCACCAATACATACTTACGAGTTATTCTAATTAATAAAGAATTATTATTCTTTATACTGCTCGTAATAATCAATCATTACCGAAATAAGAAATCTTTTTAATTACATAAATAAGAAACATTAATGTGTAAAGTGAGGCCGGTATTTTACATATTACTGGTTATAGAGATGTAATGTCGCGTATGTATGTTATGTGCCATATGACGACTACTTGCAACGCCATGAATAGACATTAGTTGAGGAACAAAAAGAGCCGAGAGTTATTGCCAAATTGACTAACACAACTTCTGTTTCTCCTGAAGCACGTAGGGTACCCGTTCCGGACGACCGCTTCGACTACCTCTGCACGTACTTCAAGCCCGTTAGGTGAGTACATTGACAGAAAATATGCGCGAGGGAGGATGAGAGGGAGATGACAAGCGAGAACAAGAGCGGGCGACGTGATGAGGGGGAATTCGGGGGGGGGGGGGAAGACGGGAGGGAATA
>NW_011948424.1:6420991-6426720 GCF_000503995.2 Ceratosolen solmsi marchali | reverse complement strand
GGTGGGGGGGGAGGGGTGGTGGTGGTTGAGAGCCATCCCTAGAGTCATGCAGAGCGCGTCGGATAAAGGAGGCGCCGAGGGAAAGTCTCTTGGCGCTCCCGAGGGTTTAGCCAATCGGAATAAGCGGCGCACGGCATTTCCTTAACGCGTCTCTTTGCACGGAATCGCGACTGTGCGCGAGCAGCGTAATTTGCAATGCAGATCGCGCGCCCGCTTCTTCCACATAACCTCGCCGCCCCCTCCCAGTCCCTCCTGCCGTCGGAGCCGCCTGATCTGACATCGCCATTTTCGATCCGTTTTAAAACCTCGCCGCCCCGTCTATTTTTATCTTACCTCGGGACCGAGGAGGCTTTTGTATTCTTGGTAAGGGTCGGGAGTACCCTATTTCGATTTTCCATGAAGCGTGAGAGGAGCGATCAGCGATTATGAACGCCGAGGAGGCATCGAGGATCGTAACCTGAATGATAAGTCGCGAAATTGAATTTTATTCGAGAGTCCTCGCGACTCTGGCTCTTATTCATCGTTCGAATGCTGGTGCTCGGGATGTCAAAGAGTCGACTACCCGAAAGAGCGATCCGAAGTCAAATCGTCCTTCGTCCTACATACATTTGCCCCTGGAGCAGGAACATATTTCTCGAAGCTTCACACTTGACGCGCAATTACTCCACCTTTCCCCATTAGAATTTTGCTAATGTCTATAATGTATATAGCTAATGTTTATAGTAGTAAACTTTTGTATTATTTATGGAAGGGAAGCGAGATTAAATGTTTGTAAGAATCTATGCATCATCGTTTGCCCTTTTTTTCTTGTTTTTGAAGTTAAAAATGAATAGTGAGCGAGGGTGAGTGTGATAAGTTAAGCAAGTAAGTCAGTCGGTGTAAAAGAGTCTTGACAATGCAATGTCGAAGACATTCAAAACAGTCTAGTAGTGGAATTATGACGTTAGTGAATTATAAATTGCCGAATGCCAGCATCGACAGTAATTATTATAATATCCTCGGGCAGTAGTAGGAAATGGCGAAGAGCAACGGAATGTGTTTTTGGAAATTCGTTTAGAAATATAGGGGATACGGAAGTAAGTAAGGCTGTCTTACTGTCGGCTGAAAAGAAAGAAAGAAAGAAAAAAATAATACAAAGTCCCTGGCTGCAATTATTCCAAAATGCAATATAATGACACGACGATGGAGCATTAGCCAGGCACAGTTACGAATTCGAAAATTGCGCTTCGCCTCTGCATAGACGCAAAACAAATCTCATTGCTCTATGATTGGCAATTGGGCTGCCTAAGTAAGCACCCGACCACTATAATTAGCTGAATTTCTATATACTCGTGTATTCGTAGCGAATGGCACGTAATGATTTTCGGGGGCGGTTGAGCGTGACGCGACGTAATTGAAAATGCAAAGCAGCGGCGCCGGCAGTGCTGCCGCCTCTCTTTGATCCGTGGATATCTTGCGCGACGCTCGATAACAATGGAGATCAGCTATTGGGGCTTCGCACGCGATTATTTATGATCGGATTTCGATGTCCCCAGCCGTTCTGGTCACGTGCCAAGATTGATGAAGAGTCCGATGAAAGCCACGTAATGCCTCTTATTTTTCCTCCCTATCGGCAAAGGCTAATTTGTTTAACGAGTCGGCGATTAGCCTTAAATGACGCCGGTGAAAATTGCTTAGTCTCAGGCTATTAGATTTTCTATACTCGAATGGCGGCTGTATGATTCTAGGGGCGGGGAGGGTCTCCCCCTTATTCGATGATCTCATTTTTTTCTTTTTTCAGTCACTGATTCCCATGTGTTTTATTAGCAAGGTGCCGGCGTTTTTGAACGTAGTCGACATCGCCGGCCTAGTCAAAGGTGCTGCAGCGGGACAAGGATTGGGCAACGCTTTTCTGTCTCACATAAGTGCCTGCGACGGCATCTTCCATATTTGTCGTGAGTATATCATCAAGCCTTGTGTTTTATTAGAAGCTCCCTGTCAATTAATCCAACTCTGTGTTTAGTACTCAATGGCATTGATTTACTCTATAAGAAGTGATTACGAATAATACGCCCCTGTAAATGGAAACTGAAATTGCCGGTTATTAAACTAATTGTTAAACAATAGATAAAATTTCAATTTATCGGCTGAGTAAAAGTACGCGTGTACACGTAGGCTATCTAATTTTTACTTGTTTCCATTTCTCTTTCATTATTTACATCCTATGATTTTACATTATTTTTGACTTCTTATTAGTCATTTTTATTTCACTTTCTGGACATTTCGTGTGTTATTTACATTTACATACATCTAATTTTCGTCCCCACTGCTTCAATTGCCAATATTGAGTTATAATTATTTTGTCCTAGATAATACGAATTTATTGCGACTATTTTGTAAAATAACTGTCGTTGCTACAATACATTCGGTGTTTCTTCTACGTTCTAGTGCTCGCGATTACAATTGCTCAACTCAATGAATAAAATACTTCTACGTTCTAGTGCTCGCGATTACAATTGCTCAACTCAATGTGGAAAATAAAATTCTGATATTACTATAACATCGAATTCAACATTTATTACTGACGAAAATTATTATTTTGTTGAATGTCAAACGCCATAATGATCTTCGATATCGTATTGGTATCGTTAATGATAAACAATTTTTAATGATAAAAACCTTACGACGTTTCTTAGATCCATATATCCCTTTTGTATTAAATTATTGATTTTTCAGAGATACATTAAGTTCAAGTTATTTTTATTTTCATTCTTTCTAATAATTGTTTTTGCAACTTAAAAATTGCTAATAAATTTTTATAATGCTTTTATATTTGCATTATCGAGAGTTATTATTAAAAAATTTTCTTATCTTTTTTTTCTAAAGTTTCAAAGTAATTACACTTTCTTGTTAATTTGATAAATTTATAATTCCTCTTATATTGATCTATACTACTACTACTTTTGAATTTTCATTTTTATTTGACTTGTCTGTTATTTTTCTTGTTCTTATTTCGTAACTGTAGCATATTGTGTGAATATGGATATTTTAAAATAATATTTTTCAAAAATTTTACTACGAGTTTCTAATACATGATATATTTACTAAAATAGTTCCCAAAACCAATCAGACACATATACATTTTTATTATATTTATATTAAATAATGTATATATATATATATATATATATATATGTATGTGGTATTCAATAACTATTTTTAAATTAATTAAGAAATATACATGTTAGGCATATATATATATATATATATATATATATATATTACACATTGAAAGAATTCTTTAGCCAAATTATATTATTTAAATTTTTTTATATTTCTATCTTTGTATATTATTCCAATATGCATGTTAAGTGTACTTTAAGGTCTATTTTCAAAAACATTCAAAGTCTTAATTTTAAATAATTTCAATATACATCGTAAGTGATGAACATAAATACGTATTGTCTGAATAACAAGTGTGAATAAATATTCTATTTTAACAAGAAATTTTGTTTGTCGGTGGCTATTATCTCTTGCGTTTCACATAATTATGCGAAAGAAATTTCCCGGCAACATGTTACCGATAATCCTAGGAATTGTGGTAACCGTAAAATTTATCGTTATTCACTCATTATTAAAGGATAAGCAAACATATTTCATAATTGTAAATCATGCTTATGCTGAGATAATAGTTGCACTCGGGTTAAAATTTTTCGACAATATGTCGTTATATATTCTACAAGATTCTTTCGATTCATATTAATGTTTGCCATAATATAAAATATCCTAAAAATAGAAGAACCTGTGTGCTTAAGCTCGTAATGATTGAAATAACCCGTAGATAATCGTCTCTAATGCATTACGAGGGTAGTTGTATCTCGTGCAGAAATCAATGAGTGGTTTCAAATTTATAGGGTTACGCATTTGCTTTGAGCCTTGTAATAAGTGATTTGATTTTAATTATTGATGGATCGTATCTAGAGTACAGTAAGTCGTAAATTGCAGATAAATGTGTACAAAGTTAAATAGAATCACTTGTTCCTATGTAGGAGTACCGTACGATGCAGAACAATGGAATAAATTATTCTTCGATTTTTCTTCCTTAATATGCTGTTTCTTTTTTCTTTTTCCTCTTCTTTTATTACATTTTAAGCATTTTTTGTTATATTCAAAATTATTCTATTTCAAATTACATAATATGTGGTTCTCATACTATTATATTATAACTACAATAGCACATTCTATTTATTATACAAAACACTAAATAATTGGATGTTTTTTTGTTTGTAAATGAAAATAGTTAACATAGCTATCACATATTAAATGTATTATATATAAATGGACGTATAAATGTAATTATATAGGAAATACGATGAGTATTATTCGATGAGATCTTAAAGTGAATTTTTAATAAAGGATACGAACTCGGGCAGAGAATGTATTTTCGATAAAAAGGTTTTATATAGTTTCGAAAATAAAATGGTTGATTTTATTGAAGAAAAAGTAAACTTACATTATTGTTGCTTTAATACATCAATTGCTTATCAAAATAAGATAAATAAAACAAACAAACAAACAAACAAACAAAACAACAAGTAATTTAACTTTTCAGGTTATTTAGGGCGGACAAAATTTACTTTCACCGCTTTATAATTATCTCATTTAAACACAAAAGACCCAACAATACATTTAAGTCCAAAGGGACAATTTTTGCAAAAGCATTGGAGATACGTGCAATTTTTCAAATATAAACGCGGAGGAAGCATGTATTTATAGTTTGCGTGTTCTTCATTGGCGCAATTTAAGTTAATCCCTTATTCGACTCTGTATTTCTCTCGATGTTTCTTTAAGTTTCGTCTTTTCTCTTATCCTCTTACCTTTTTTCCATTATGTACTCGATACATTGCACGACATAAATCGCACGATACATCAAAATTGAACATTACCCGACACATCGATAAAGCCACGTGAAATGTCTAAAACAGCATTTAATAGGAATGCGATTAAATTTGCGGTAAGAATCTTTCAAATGCTAAAATATAAGGAGAGATAATTATATTTCGACAGTGCGAACTTTGTTTTATGAAAGAATACTTTTATTATTCAATAATATTTATTTGAAATCAATAACTTACCTAGTAAAGTGGGAAATAGATTTCGGAAAGCATTTTTTATAGCACTATTGTGAAAGATATTTTTTTAACAACCGAGAATCTTTCCTCAGCGGTGCCAAGTAAATTGCCATTTCAAAATTAATAAACATTTATTTTTCAATGCGTGCAGTTCGAACGACGAGCGCGTCAATATCTTCGTACTTCCTTTCTTGTCTCTATGCTCGTCTCTCCTTCCCACCTCCCATTTTCCATTTTCTCGCTCTCTTCCTACCTCTTCCCCGTTCAATGAACCACCATCTCCGACCCTTTGCAAATCCCCTTTGCGGTAATTACCGCAGCCCACCTTCCGCGAGCCCCCAAGTACTCGCGGTCCTTTATTACATCACCGAGGCCTTATTATTAGAACTCTGACGGTACGGACTCCTCTTCAATTTTTCTTCCGCAGCTCGTGCAGGACTCTGTCTCTCTTCAACCCCCCTCGATCTCTTAAGCCACTTTCTCCATCTCTCACCTCGTCTCGCTACCGCGGCATCTCTCCCGATTTAACTCTTTGTTGCTTGTCGCCTTCCTTCTTTTTGGCGGTTGTCCTACCCACCCTTCCCCCTTCGCCCATCGCGGCCATTTGCTGGGCGTCGT
>NW_011948424.1:6280569-6420981 GCF_000503995.2 Ceratosolen solmsi marchali | reverse complement strand
TGCGCCATCGTGAATGAACCGCATTGCCGCAGCATAGAAAGTGCACATCACGGCTAAATATCACATTGGTAGTCGCGAGAGCGAGCCACGATTATACAGGTAGGCGTGACGCATTGTAAGGAGCTTTTATAAAATTACACGAGAACGCAAGAACGGTGCGCCTCAATTTTCCTGGAAAATTGAGTTGTGAGACGACGGGAAGCTCTGTGACACATTTAACAAGCAGCGCAAAATATTCCGTGAAAATGGCGAAAACAATTGTCCGTGCAAACTAGTAATTGAAAATTTCCTCTTATATATATATATATATATATATACCAGAGTCCTTTAGAAAGTTCGCTGGATAGTGTATATGAGAATAATTAAAAATTTAATAGATTCAACAAAAATGAAATGAAAAATCCTTATTACAATTAATTACCTGAAATAGGAGATGCACTTGAAATTGAATTAATACGGACGAAATTTATAATATACGTGTACGACGAGAAGAGGGGGGGGGAGGCTTTGTTAATTTTATTAATATAATGACGTAAATTCTTCGAGTTTCTTGTCTACAATCCAAGTTGGTCCAAAATTTTTTATTTTTAAATCTTTCATAATAACGTTCATTATTTTTTCATTTCATCAAATAATACATTTCTTTTGTATGCACAATCAGCTTTATGTAAGGTATTTTTTAAAATTAAAACGTACCAGATATTGGCCTATACGTAGCTTTCTTCTATTGAAACACAATTACTTATAATGATACCCTCGTGAATACTATTTGTAACGAGTATATTTTAATATATTACTGTATTCAATTAAGAAATATTCTTTTATTGAAATATTTGGTTTATTTATTAATTTTTTAAACATATATTAAATTATTATAAAATTTAATAAATTAGATGTAGTTGTAACATTTGAAATTATTTTAATATTTCCAGATTTTTGTTCAACTCAAAAGATTGTTTTAAAAAATTAGAATTTTTTTTTTATCGATAAATATTGTAAGTATTGTAGCTCACGTAATTTGCTAAATGTATTTCAACAATTGCATAATTGAGGACATTTAAATAGGCTTTGAGTCGAAAATAAAGTGATACCCAAACATATACACTATTACTAAATTTTCAAACGAGTTTTTTAAATCATAAATAAATTCGTAGAATATTGATTTATACGAGATTAAATAATAAATCATTAAGGAAAAATTCTGTATTATTATTCATTCTGTATTATTAACAACAACATGTGAATTATATGAGTTTTACTGTAATACAATAACACTGAGGATAAAGAAAAGAAATACTTGTAAAAGAATTTCCACTTTATTCTTATATATAATATTATTATTTCAAAGGAATTCATGTTAAAAATAACATTAAATGTGATTAAATAAATTGCAAACATTTAGTTTTCCTTAAGAAAATTAGTGTTAACTCAGCAAATAATTATACTAGTGTACGTGCATTCCCGTACAAATCAATAATTTATAATGAAAAATTTCTCACAAGAATTTTTCAATTAGCTAAACAAATAATATTATTTTAAGACGCGGTCACTTAGGCATCACTTTAAACGTCCAGTGGCTTCTAAAATTGATTAAAGTTATAGGGAGCATTTCCATTAAAAATGTACATATTCGTACGGAGTTGTAAAGCTCTGTCGAGGATTAAAGGGTATGCAGCAATTTGCAGCAAGAAGAATATGAAAGAAAAGACGAAGAGGAAAAATAAGAGGAAGGATAAGATGCGTTTTTCTGGCTTGCGAATTCTGATACTTGCATTAACGAGCAAATAAGCGAAGCGAGCGCCAATTATCGCTTAAAAACAATTGCTCTCTTTACGAGTATGTGCGCGAGCTAAAGAAATTCAATGGTCGCCGGCTGGTGGAAAAAAAAAACGCGGACCGCCGAAGCCCGTGAAACTCGGCGAAAAAGAGGTGAAAAAGTTTTGGAAGTTTGGAGTCGCATATGCCGTCGCCGCCACCGTCGCTTATATATACGGCAGCACTACTAGCACCAGCACCAGCACCAGCACCAGCAGCATCTTCTTCTCGTTTTCCTCGCGCGCGCGCATAATTTGCATGCGGCTTCGCGGCCAAAGTCATTACATAGCATATGCACTCGGGAAGCCGCTCACTCGCTCCTCTTTTTGCAGCTCTTCTCTCTTTTCATTTGCAGTCTGCCCGCGTACGTACGCAACGTCCTTATCCCGTACCCGCGCCTCTCTGTGTTTGTGCACGAGATCCTCTACCAAGGAGCCGGACTTCGGTGGCTCGCTGAAAAAAAAAAGAAACAAAAAAAAAAAAATGCTCACCTCGACCATACCCACTTATGCTTTATTAGCTCCTCAATAATACATCTGCCGGCACAATGGACCTCGTTATGCGAATCCATTTAAGTCAATCCCGATGTACGAGAGCCTCGTTTCTCGGCTCCACTCGCCGCAACGCATCGATGCACCGTAGACAGCTACAGACACACTGGCAAACAATAATTAAGAGAGATGAGAGAGCAAAGAGAAAGACTGACAGGGCAAAGACAAAAATCTTTACGATTACATTAGTTAACGCTGACCAATTGTTTAAATAACATCAGGAAGTATGGGAGGGGACGATTTATGGTTTCGTACGATATAATCACAAACCCTTTTGTTTTACATATCGTAACTTTGATAAACTATTATTATTCATTATTAATAATAACCAAAGTCCAATAATTTCATATTTCAAATGATAAGCGTTTGAAAAACAAACTATGCAAACAAGTATGCCATTACTTTATTATGTAATTAGATAATTAAGTGATATGTAAATAAGTAATCTCATTGGAACATTTTATTCGTAAATATACAACATGACGTTATAGTATATGAGTCGATAAAATAATAATTTACTACGTTTAGACATACAAAGTAATCTTTATATATATAAAAAAACAAAAACAAAAACAAAACAAAAAAACAGTTATTTTTAAATCAATTTATGTCCTTTCTTTACCTATTTTTTCACTTTTATTGCCAGTTTCCGTCTACTACTTGTCTCTCTTATTTCCACGAAAAAGTATAACGCTTTACTTTTCGACAACATTATATCTCGAATTTTTAATGCTCATACACTTATTATCTCGAGAAAAGAGCCATTCTTGTAATTACGGTTATATAAAGAATTTCCTTTGATTATTCTTTTAAAATTGCTTTCTTTCAACTTTTTAGGAGCTTTCGAAGACGATGACGTCACGCATATCGAGGGTGACGTTAATCCAGTAAGGGATTTCGAAATAATTAACGAGGAACTCCGATTAAAGGATGTTGAATTTATCACTGCTCATTTAGAAAAATTGGAAAAATTAGTTGTGAGAGGAAACGACAAAAAACTGAAACCTGAATATGTAAGTTTTATTTCATTCTATATTACCATTGTCATGAATTTAACAAAATATTATCGAGTATTAGCAATACCTTACGAATTCGTGTACATTATCATCGTACCAAACATATATATATATATATATATACACACACATATTGATTGCGTTTATTTATTTATATAACTAGATATGTAAAAATATTTAATAAAATTGTATCAATGATCTATACGTACGCATGATTTTCGTATCAATACGCATGCACACATTTGTTCGTCTACGTATTTATATACGTAACTTGATATATCGACGATCCATTCAAGATATTGACTCTGTATGTTTATGTACACACAAAAGCGATTGAATTGAATATTAATAATTTTAGCTTATAAGTTGAATGAAAATGTAATTGAGGGTTTGTTATCAGAACAATATTATCGAAATATCAAGTATCTTTTAATCGGTTAAAGGTCTGGATCGTATAGTATTATTACCAGTGCGAAGAATGGAGTGAAGTGAGTCGAGTATTGTACTCGTTATAACATGATGATACTCGTGCTTCAAGTAGAACTGATCTCAAATAAATATTATGCCACTCGTTTCAAAAAAAAAAAAAAAAAAAAAAAAAAAAAAAAAAAACGACAAACATTGTGATTATTATTTAGATATCTAGTTATATCAACGGTATTATATATACTGTTGGTACATATCTTTGATCGTAAGTACTGTACTTTTATTTTTAATACGTAGGCTCTACGGCTAAGTATTTTGTAAGTTATTACCCGTACACATATATTATCGAGACTTTAAATTTATAATGTCGTGATACTAAATTTTAAAAGATTTAAATGTCTTATTTTAATATTATGTTGCTCAATAGGATAAACGATAATTATAATTATCAAATTAATATAGGCTACATTGAAGGTTAATAGGTAAATTTTTTTTCCCTTTTCTTTTCGTTTTACAATATTCGGCATATCGATATTATAATCGTTGCCTTATATATAAATAAATTAAATTTTCACACATGGCATAGCACATATTCATGATAATTCAATAATCTTTTATATAATTATCGCTTGACTTGGCTGAGTAGATTTCGGAAGATTTGATTGGTAGTGTAATAACCGAAACAATAATGTGACAATTAGTGTTTTTGTCTTAAATGTAATTTCGAGGAATATATAAAATTGAAAATAGTCGGGTATTGCGCGAAGTTGCTGCCTTATTTATAAGAAATACCAACTATTTCGTTTCGTTGTTAAATGAGTAGTCATAGTTCGAAGATGAACGAACAGCTTAATTATCCCAATCAACGTCATGGGCTAAGAATATGAAGCCAACTACCGTTACCCAATAAAGTATTTAAAAAATATTCCCTATTAATATATTTATTATAATAAATATTTTAAATTATCGGGAAGCATCCGACAGCTGCCGAAGTTTCACCTTCCGGCCAATAACTACGACAAGGCAGAGCTCGCTCAGGTAAGGCGCCAATCGAGGCGAACGTCCGGCATTGGCGAGCTTTCGCTGTGGCAACGGTGTAACTGCCCCGGCACGAATACGCATTTACATTGGGCCCCGAAGCGCCTAACTGCACTTAACTTTCGCGCCCCCCCCCACACACACACACCCATCCCCCTCTCCCTCCGACCATACCCACCGCTGCTCCGCCCACGTGCTCACGATAATCGCAAATTGGCTGCATCGACAACCCCTTGTGATCCAGCTCATCTCCTCGAGCGATTACATTCGATTAACAGGGGGGTGGGAGGGGTGCGAAGCCCTCGTTGGCTCGTGAAAAATTCGCGAGCGGACGCGCGATTAATAGCAAAACAACAATGCCCTTCGGATCGGAGGATAAGCTACGCTGTGCCTCTCTGTCTCTGTTTGTATAGGCAAGTAGAAGGAAAAATTTTTGTCGATGTGCTGACCGATATCTTATTACCTTATTCGTTCGTTTTGATAATTTTTAGAAAAAAAAGGCTTTCTCGGGTTTAACATCGCGATATCATTTCAATAAATTTCTAAAATCATATTGTTATTCCAAAATAAATTGTTGGAAGTTATAGGCTGTATCGATAAAAGTTATGGTTGATGATAGAATTAATGGTTGTAATCTTGATTTGTTGAAAAAAAAAAAAAAGAAAGTGAAAGAGTATGCTGAAATATGATTGAAGTTAAGATTATCCAAATGCACGAATAAAATGGAATGTATTGAAAACTAAGCATCTTTATTTTTATTATCTCATAAAATTGCACTTGCGAAGCGACAATAAATAATAGCCGACATTAACTATAGCATTGTTGACGTTAATGTTTATTAATTTACTCTGTATGGAAAAATGTTGCAACATTATAATTCTGATAATGAAATTGATACTATTTAGATTAAGATAGTGCACGTATTATTTGAATAAATCTTTTAGTTTGGATCTTTTGGATCTTATTAATCACCAATGAAGAAGATTATTATAAACAAAACGTTTAAATTATTTAGAAATTTATGCTATAAATAGCACGAATAAAATATATTTTATATCCTAATAAATTAAAATTAACTGAGGGTCCTATTATCTCTAGTATATAGAAACAAATAATAATGCAATATGAAACTTTATTTTTCTCTCTCTCTCTCTCTCTGTCTTTTTTTTTTTTTTTTTTTTTTTTTTTTTTTTTTTTTGAATCTGAAAGGACCTGCAATTATTAGGTAAGTGTGACTACATCTTATCGCAATTATAAAGTTTCGTAAATTTATTTTCTAAAGTATACATGTTTTTTAACCTCAAACTTCACAAGTTATTTTCCCTTATAATGTTCATTAGTACTTAATATTTATAATATTATATTTTTTTAATGTAAGTAGCTATATATATATATATATATATATATGGATTTTCTACCGATGAATTTTATTGAAAAATTCATTTTTCTCATTGTTTTTATGGCGTATAGCACGTTTATTATTAAATAGTTGCACATTTTTTACACTGCATTAATAATTTTGGTTATAGATTTTGTATATATTTACGAGAATAAGTTTACGAGACACGTTTTTAGCGCTTTCTGTAACATTTTTAATAAAATAATTTTATATAAACGGCGCGCGAATATTATGAAGTTTGGATTTATATTAAATAAAAGAGAGCCACGTTGCTAAAATATTTTTACAAATATCCAATTGTGCCAAATTGTCGAACCTTTAAAGGTATTTATAGTTTTTGAGAAAAAAATTTCTCGGTAAGTACTTATTTCTCCTCAACATCAAAAAGTATACTTTTCCCTTAAAACTTTTTTACTGATGGGAAAAAATTGTGCATCGCAGCATCGTGCCGTGCTCATCGCAATGTCCAAATTATAATTAAAATTCTGCATTTTAAGAATTTGGCGATGGGCGTATGGGGGTGGGGTTAAGCATTGAGAAAATTTTTTCTCGTTGTCTCGGATCGCGATCGTCAGCCGCGTATCGGAAATCTGGCCAAAACGGATCGTGAAGAAATTCTTGACTAATTCATCGTGTGATTTCTCTCTTTCGCGGTTGGCTGCGCGAGCATAATTTGCAGATTTTTTTTCCTCGAATAAAGTGGCTAAAGGTTGAGATTACCGTCGAATTATCCGATCTGCTATAGAGGAGTGCAAAAGAAAGCCGTTCGCCGCCTTCTGAACTTTTTGAAAATTGCGAGAACAACAAGCGAACATTTCGTGAATGTGGGAATGAGCGATGCGCGCCGACTGGCAAAATTTGTTCCGGGAAATACGTGTGAAGCTAATTCGCATCGATCGGGCTTTCTTGTTTTCATTCCACTTGCCTCTTTTGAAATTTTATTCTTCACACTTTTATCTGCGATAGTTTCCAAATGCAAACTCGACTTTATTTCGAATACATAGTTTGTGTAGTTCGTGTAGTTATGATTGCCACTTGACATTACAGAAGGCATAGTCCACTTTCTCCATTTATCCTCAATCTTGGCTGATTTTACGAGTAATTTGTAATATTAATTATTACATGAATTTTAGCATATTTTTAATTAATAATGAAAGTATTTTTTTAGTACAATTCGTAGTACACGTTAGTACACCGTGCTTTAAATAGCAATAGTATTGTTAACTTTGATTTAATTATTATTAATTTTAATTGTGTTTTATTAGCTATCGATTTCTTAATAATGCAATTAAACATAGAATTGCCGATTACATGCAATACTAATAATTATTATAGTGACATATAGTCGCATAGCTCGCGACGATAAAATCTTATGCTTTTGAAACGAATGCTTTTATCGAAATATCGTGGAAATATTTTGTCATTGATTTTAATTTTCATTTTATGTATATTTATATATAATACATAGGCATCTATTATCGCACAGAAGTAACAATATTATTTCTGAATAATTGATCGCTGCAACATTTAATCGATTAATAATTATCCTAAGAGATTATCTGAGCTGTTGAAAATAGCGTATTATTGCTCTCGTGATTATTGCTGGTGCGCTGGGATGGGAAAGGAGAAAACTTTCCGACGTATACGCTTACGCTTAGATAGGTGCGTTCGACTGCGTTGATTAGTCGATAATTAGTCTATTAGTTGCATGCGCCGCCCTTGCACCGACTGCGCTGCGCTGCCCTACAAACAAAAAGTAATATTACAGATAATCCCATTTGGCATGCCCCGGGTGGGTGGTGAACCTTGCCGCTGATAATCTTCTCGTGTCTTCGAGCCTCTTAATAGAATAGAAGCCTTCCCCGGCCACTCGGCATTTAAATTTTTGACTCTCCGCTCGCGTTCAGCCCTGACGCTCGTTAGTGCCAACAGGCCTAATAATTCCGCAAGCCCGAAAGCCTCGCAGCAGGTACGCCTCGTGCCCTGGTACGCAAAATTTCGCCCGGGAGTTAGGATTAGGTTGGCGCGCCCAGGCGATGCTTATGCGCCGCCTCCCTTCCGTGCGCGATTCGACAATAATCGTCTTGGCTAATTTTCGTACGTTTGGACTCCTGATGGCGTGCCAAAGCCCTGAACGACGACGCGCCTCGCCTTTTTTTTTTCGCGGAATGCATTGCCGCCGCGGAACTTAGCTTTAAACGTCCCCGCGCCATTCGGAGGACCACCTCCACCCACACGAGCCCACCATCCGTCCGTTTAGCCTACGTGTACTTAGTCCTGCTAGTCTCCGCTCTGCAAACGTACGCGTGGGACTTTTTTCAAACTTGCTATTTTGCCCGTGATGACGCTTCCGGCAATTACCCGCGACGTTTAGATTCCGTTTTATTTTATGATTGTTCTTAGGAGCCTTCGGCAAATCAATCGGTGAAAATTTCAAAGTAAAGCTCGCTCGCGCATTAATTTATCCTTTATTTTATTTCCAATCCATTAGTGATGTAAGACAGTCGTATAAGACATGCAGGACTATGCTATGGGGCTTGCATGCACATTTGGTTTAGTTATGAATTTATACTGATTTGCCACTCGTGCCTAATTGAAAATTGGAAGAAGTGGATTAAGTTGCAAGCCGATCCCTTAATAATAAGTAGACTCTGCTCTTTTACTCCGGATTTTTTATTGTTAAACTGCATTGTTCCGTGTCATACGGATCTGAGAAGAGAAGCCAAGAACGTGTATTAATGATCAAATGCATGAAAAGTAATAATACGAGATTTTCAACGCTCGGATGAAGGAATCCAGACAGTTATTATGACGAAGTTTTAAAATCAACTGTATTTATATATAATTACGGGGCATGAAAAAACGAGAGGAAAAAAAGTTTACAAAATATAAGAAAGTCATTTTTAAATTTTTCATTTTAAAACAAGGCTATCCTTGTTTTACGTTTGATAAGTATTTTATAACCGTCAAATTGCAGGATTTAAATCTACTTCACAATATCACGTGACATTTGCAAATTCCCTTTCTTTGCTTACAAAACCAGCGAATAAAGTACAAAAATAGGGCGAATTAACGTACAAAAGAGTCCCAAGTTCATTGGATGGTTAATAAAATTTCTTTCTTCGATTAAAAAATAAATAAAGAAAAACGTCGCGATCGCATGACATTATAAATTCGGTTTAATCAAATAAATTGTAAAAACCAATAGAGTTGGGGCTGCAAAATTTGTGAACATTTTTGCATTTTATATTTGTAAGTGCGCAGTGCCTATTTGAAAAATTTCTCTAATATTAACTTGCTTGTTGTAAGAATCAAGAGGCAATCAAACATTTTAATTAAATCGATGTTTTAGATTTAGTTTAGCAAAGTATTGATAATAACTGTAGTATCGATAATGTTGATATTTTTAAGATTTCGTTAAAAAAAGAAAATAAAATAAAAAAAAAAAATAATAATAATAATAATAAAATACCGACTCACTACACTAGATAATTCGATATCAAACTTATATTAATAAGTTGTATATTATAATATTGTAGCGAGATAGTTAGATTGTTTTCATGTGCATTGTAAGTTCAGCGTCAGGACAATAAATAATAATAATTATCTCAATATATATGAAATTAGAGTTCGAATTCTTTTAATGTTGCAGGATGCTCTGCTAAAAGTGAAGCAAGTTCTAGTGGAGGACAAAAACCACATCAGATTCGTCGATTGGAGTCTAAACGAGGCAAGCACCTTCATTCTCCGGATGTCTCGCAAGTCCCGCGCTTTTCCACTTAAATCTCTTTGGAAAATGCCTGCTCGCCACAGCATGAAGCATCGGCTTTTCCATTCGTGCACTTGACTAAGCTCGCGAATCAAATTCCGCTGAATATCGGAAAGCAATGCATCGATATCCCATGGATTTCCGTGTGTCGGGAAACGGAGGCCCATTGCGCTACCGAGAAGGCACCTTTCAGCCCACTCGCGGGAGATGGGACTCGCAACGCGATAACGAGGTCCGATCGAGCGCCGTCGGTAGTAAAAGGCTCGGCTTTTTCGTCTCTGGACTCGCGTCAACGCCTCGGTTAGGCATTTTCGGCATTGCCTCGCGCGCACCCAGAGATTGCAATTGCAATTGCAATGGCTTCCTGGAGCGGTTGCAACGACATGCACTTTACGATTCCCAGGATGACGATTGTCAGTGAAAATGCGTTGACAATCGGGGTCGTGGATCGAGGACGCGCGGGAATCGTTCACGGGTTGCAGGACTGTGGGGGTGCCTTCGTGGAACGAGGATTTAACAATGTGCAGTTTGGCCGTAAATTTCGCTCTGTTCGAGTTGCCGAATCGTTGAACGAGAAACTCTTCAATATTG
This sequence comes from Ceratosolen solmsi marchali, assembly GCF_000503995.2. Lineage (NCBI taxonomy): Eukaryota > Metazoa > Arthropoda > Insecta > Hymenoptera > Agaonidae > Ceratosolen > Ceratosolen solmsi. Next base: position 6,410,376 of record NW_011948424.1, on the reverse strand, counting down.
GGTGACCTTGACCGATGAACCGTTTGTGTTTTTGTCGCTCCGTAGACTTTAATGAAAGATGGGCCACTGTACCTTCTGTCGGGACTGCCGACTCGGGATAACGATATGGGCATTATGGCCTTCGATTGCAAATACGGATCGCCGTTTATAATTGCATTAGTATGGGATTATAAGTTGCTTGAAGCGAAGAGCTTTTCGATTGTGCCGACCATCGTTGCTTCGATGCTTTTCTAACATTTCGTGTCTCGATATATTTTTCACTATCTTAATTTATATTACATATTAATTGTATAATAATTAATCGATATTAAAAGAGCAATTCAATGCTATTTTATTATTGAATCTTTGACAAATTTCAAGTTCTGAGTTATGAAAAATGCCTGATAAGCCGTAAGTACTCGATATTATAATGCATTAAAAATCTGTACTTCATTATTTTTGAAAATATATTCGAATAAATTCGTGGTCGAATAATTGAAAGGCTCAAATAAGCTCAAGATTACGTTTTATTATAATAATGTACTTGTAGGATAATTTTTTTATGTAAATAATGCTAATGTAAATTGTGAATTTCGTGAATGTCGGTTAATTTTATTCATCGAAACAGCTAAATCGGACGTAATTTCCTCTATATTATTGAACAATATTCGACAGCATCCTTTGCAACAAACGCAATTCAATTCATAAAAATCTTGTAATTAATTCCATTTTCAGATCGAGATCCTAAATAAATATATGTTTCTTACGTCTAAGCCGGTGATCTATCTCGTGAATCTTTCGGAGAAGGACTACATTCGTAAGAAAAACAAATGGTAAGTACCAAAGAATTCATGATTGCAAAGTGATGGGTAGGAGGGATTTCAGTGGCATTAAAATTCTGGCCCTTAGGGTCCCTTTTTTTTCCATTTACGTCTCTTATAGAGAAGCAATACAAAACTAGTGAATTAAAAGTCTATCATCGTCCAAGGTTTACGATAAATCGATTAACGATAAATAAGCAAAGCGTTTGGAACAAAATAGCTGTGCAATTTTTATTATACAACTCGACGATTAATAATGGAATGTTTTGCCACGATATCATTCGAGAATAAAATTTGCTGAATTCTCTCGTGTAATTTTTGCAAAGGAAAGAAAACGTTTGAACGCTATTTGATTTTCATCCATGCTCGAACAATTTTAGAGAGCATCTGTCGGATGCAATAATTTGCTAATTTAATTCATTATCCATACTTTATTCGTTGAAGGTGTTCTTAAATCGATTCGCAAATCAACCGAATTTACAATTATATTTTATGAATTGAAAGATGCCGAGACGCGACGTTATTGCCATTTTTATTTGCAGGTTTTAGTAGCTTCTTGGATGACTCGCATATTGTCAATTACTGTTTTAGCGCATTTGTAATTGCGTCTTTTACATTTGCAATTACAATCATCTCTTTGGCAAAATAAGATTTTTATCGAAACTTAATTGTCTCTCGTTTTAGCAGAAATTTCACTATCTCAGAGTTATATTCAATTTAAGCATGGAATTTAACTTTTATCTTAATAATAACGGCGCATCGTGATATATCTTTTTTCTTGATAATTTTTGTTTGTAATCGCGGGCGATCGTCCGGCAAACGCTACAAACTATTTCATTCTAATATTTTCAATCGATACTTGGACATTCATTCGTCAATACTATCATAGCCGTATAAAACGGAATGTAACAATTGCATTGTAATCGCTGCTCATTTTCCTTTTACATTAATCTATTTTAAAGTGTATCATTAGTGAAGAATAGCAAATGACACGCACAACTGGTACGTTCAGGCGTTGTGAAAATTTGCGTGAAAATTGATTCGTCATTTAAATAAGATATTAAAAATATATCATTTTACGTCTACGTTTCTGCATGTACCATGAAAATTTACATCCAATAAGCGGAGAAAATATTCATATAAAATAAGCTCGATATCCGTTATTAATATGTTTAATGTACGCAATAGATGGAAGAACGATATCCGTTATTAATATGTTTAATGTACGCAATAGATGGAAGTCAATGGTACATTGATACTCCCTTAGGGGAAACAGCGATGCGCCCGATCTGCCAATGAAGATAAAAGTAACGTTTGCCCACAGGTTAATCAAGATCAAAGAGTGGGTGAATAAGAACGATCCAGGGGCCATATTGATTCCGTTTAGCGGCACCTTCGAGAACAAATTCATCGACATGGACGAGGGCGAGCGAGCCAAGTACATCGAGGAATCCAGAGTCTCGAGGTGAAAATCCAGTCCACCGGGCGGCACAAGCCCCTGCACTTCTTTCTTCCACCTAGTCACCTTCGCGTCCTCCTCCTCCTCCTCCTCCTCCACCACCACCACCATCCCTCTCCACATCACCCCACATCACCCCACATCCCCGACGTTCCAGACGTTCCCGTACACACTCAGCCGTACGGAATTTTGCGAATACGAAACCGGCAACGGTTCCCACACGTCGCGCGAATCGTCGTCCCCCAAAAAGTGCAAAGCCTCTCCTCTTCTAGCTCTAAAGGTAATGGACGGTTACGCGCGAGCGAATTGCTCCGGCGCGTCTAGACGCTGCGCTCGCGCCCGCCAACTATAAAAACGGAGGGAAGTCCCGCTTCACTTTTTAAGCAACCTCGGACTCATTCAGATTCCCGGGAGATTATGATGGAAGACCGCCACTTGTGTGAGACTATAATCTCAGAATTAGAAATTCCGTTTCCATTTTACTGCTTGCGACTTTGCTCTTCGAATGCCGATGATCTTGAGATTTTTCATGCCTAAACGCACGTTAGGCGCGCGCCGACGGACCTAGTAGTAGGGGGACACTTTAAATTCTGGCTGAAATGTTGCCAGGTCCTGGGCTGAGGATATGTGTTTTGCGAAAAATATTTGCATTCGCTTGTAAAAAAAAAAAGTTTGCCTCGCTTTTTCGGCAGAGGCTAGATGCCAAGGTTTGTACTTTGCGAATGCTAATGCACGATTGAGCGGCGCATCACTTGCGGTTCTGTTAAACGAAAGGAACCACTTTACTTTTCTTAATATTTCATCACTTTGTTAAAAATGAAAAGAATATAAAAAAAAATTGCAATCTTACGTGGATGCGCGCGTCTAGGTGTATGTGAATGTGAATATTTATTAAATACACCAACATTATGTAAATCCTCTTTCTTTTCAAAGCTCGCTTGGTACTTAAATTTGTTATAACATTTTTCTGGATGTAAACGTAAGCTTCATTATATTTACGTATTATCATTTTTTTTTTTATTTTTTTTTTTTTAATTTTTATTATTATTATTATTATTATAATTTTTTCATTTTTAATCGATTATTTAAACTTACCATACTGATTTCTATATATAATGAAATCAAAACTATTTCAATCATTCTTATAGAAAGCTGTCGCTGACAATAATAAAGTGAATACTTCCGTTGCTTAATGTTCCTTTAATTCGGCTAAGCGATCTGATTCATAAAGAAATTCCTCACTGAGCTTTCTACTTAATTAGTGCCAACATTTTAAGTCCGTTTATATTGGTATGGGGAAAAAAAAACGATGAATCAATTGCATCTCGCGAATTTTATTAATTTATTCAATTCATTATAATCGATTCACTATGAAATATTTTATTTACAGAAAAATTATTTAAATTTTCAATCCATTTTTAGTGAGATAATTGTAGTAAATATCGCTGTCTTCATTTACATAAAAAGCTTTTCATTATGCAACTAAAAAGTAATACTTTGGATGTTGGAAGAAAAATGATAAGATTTTTCAGATAATCATTGCTTATTATGATAATAATAACGTCGACTCGCTCTCATGCCATCATCCACAGGAATAATTTAATTCTCTTCCTAAAATCGTAGATTGAAATAAAAATGTATGATATCGATATCCTCACTACTCCAAGGCAATTTTCCACTATTTAACAAAATTTACTCATATGAAAATATATCTATAACATAGCTAGCTTTAAGTCTTCTCGCAATACATTAAACATCAATCTCAATCAAATCAATTAATAATCAAATATAATTGGCCAATTCCATCATTAAGATAATGTTTTTGGCGCTTTAGCTCAAATGCCAAACTTGACATTCAATGCATTTATTTGTTAGATTAAAATGACAAGATCAGTTTGATATAATAATTTATAGAATTAATAGAAATCCTTTGGAATATTAAAATTTGAGAGAAAATTTAGTCCTTGGATTTTACTTTTTTTCTTCTTTATTTACGTTTTTTTCTATTATTATTATTATTTTCATCTTTTTGTTTTTTTTTTGTTTTTTGTTTTTTTGTTTTTTTGTTTTTTTGTTTGTTTTTTATGAAACACATTAGTATTCATAGTGCGTTACTGGTAATCTGCGAGATTGCTCGGTCGAAATCGATGAAACGTAAAGGCAATGCTTCGGGTTCGACAAAGAGTGAGAGGGAGCGAGTGAGCGGATGGATCCGCGAGAGGCAAGAGGATCGAGGCTCCGCGCTCGGGGCGTCGTGTGCCGGCTGCCGCCCGGGATGGCGAATCGAGGAGAAGATAATAGAAAATACCGTAGCGCAGGCTGCCGACAGTAATAAGGGGGAGGTAGAGCGTGATTTTATTTCGGGAGACCGCAGATCGAAGAGCGGAGTCGAAAAAGCGAGCGACCGCCCCGACGAATGATAAAATTGTGGTATTAAGTTGTTCGCTTTATGTGTATTCTCTGAAGTCCCGAAGTCCTCTTGATGACTCGGTCTCTCTCGCCTCATCACCCTGTCATTATCGACGAAGTGAGCGTTGAGCTGTCTAGGACATAGTTGAATTATATTCCCCTCCCATTCCTCCCTCGACCTCCCCCACCTCACACCCTGTCACCCCACCCTCTCTCAATCTATATATCTATCCATTCATCCATCCGTCCATCCATCCATCCATCCATCCATACATCCATACATCCATCCATCCATCCATCCATCCATCCATCCATCCATCCATCCATCCATCCATCCATCCATCCATCCATCCATCCATCCATCCATCCATCCATCCATCCATCCATCCATCCATCCATCCATCCATCCATCCATCCATCCATCCATCCATCCATCCATCCATCCATCCATCCATCCATCCATCCATCCATCCATCCATCCATCCATCCATCCATCCATCCATCCATCCATCCATCCATCCATCCATCCATCCATCCATCCATCCATCCATCCATCCATCCATCCATCCATCCATCCATCCATCCATCCATCCATCCATCCATCCATCCATCCATCCATCCATCCATCCATCCATCCATCCATCCATCCATCCATCCATCCATCCATCCATCCATCCATCCATCCATCCATCCATCCATCCATCCATCCATCCATCCATCCATCCATCCATCCATCCATCCATCCATCCATCCATCCATCCATCCATCCATCCATCCATCCATCCATCCATCTATATATACATAAACATTTTTATGGTTATTACAATTGGATCATTCTAATTATAATTCATACGTAATAAAGTATCCGCGTCTTATTCGACACTGGGAGTTTCATTGAAATGGTCGTGGACTTCATTCGATTTATTATATTAAAATATGATATCCGCGTTTCAATCTGCATTTCAATAATTTTTATAAATAATTTTAGCGAAATATAAATGATAGCGCTAATATTTTAACATTGAAAAGTAAATTATAAATTAAGCTGGGAAATATTTTTTAATAACAGAATATATTAATAAACTACCTCACCATATAATGTTATTTTCAATTTTTAAGTCGTCGATATTAAAAATTTATCATTTTTTATTTAACTTTTTATAAACAAAAAGAATCATAAGAACTAATGTCGAGTATATACATTACTTATACTAAAGTGGTTTACTTTACTTTACAACTATTTCATTATTTTTATGAGTTTTTTTTCTCTCAAAACATGTTCCTAGCAACTAGACTTATCGAGTCAATTGAAAGTTAGGTATTTAAAAAAGATATGCCATAATGGATCTGTAAATAGCCGACCAATCTAGTCCTTCCTCTCTCTCTCTCTCTCTCTCTCTCTCTCTCTCTCTCATTGACTGCTCTCTGCGATGATCGTTAAACGCGCATAGAGCACAAAATTCTGCGTTTCGCGAGACGATTTAAAGTCGTTATAACGAAACCGATCATTAGGAGAAGAGCAGAAATCATCGCCGAGTATTGGCGGTCGGAGAGAAGAGGGCTATATCAATTTTCAATCTACAATGATGTCTTTCCTTGTATCTGTGTTACAGCGCCCTCGATAAAATCATCGTCCAAGGATACAAAGCCCTACAGTTACAGTATTTCTTTACTGCTGGTCCTGACGAAGTCAAGGCTTGGACGATTCAGGTAATTTATATCAATTTGCGCTACCGCTTTATTTTAAAATACTTTTCCTATTTATATTTAGATTTAGGATTTGATGTTATAAAAATACACAACTATAATTACGTAAAGAAGTATTAAATGAAACAAGAAATCGTTCATTGGAATTAATTTTTCAAAAATATCGTTATTCAATCGGATATCGCAAATTGTTAGGGTTTCCGATTTACTTCATTCCGATCTTTAAATTAGTATGAATTTATTATGTAAATAATATTGTTAGGTTAGGTAATAATGATATCCATCCTAGTGCTCATATTTTCAATTATAATACTTAATAAACTTATAAGAAATGAAATAATAATAATAATTAAAAGAACTTACTTGTAAATAAATTATGATATAAAAATTACTAATGCAGATCTATTACGAACAAGCATATTTATGTTATATTTGCAAGACTTAAAGCATAAGACAAACTTAAAGACCAGACGAAAGTGTGCTTTTCAAGTTTTCAAGTATTTATAAAATAATTCCAATCATTTCATACTTAGCTTATTGTTTTTATTAATTAAATTTATAATTTTATTATTTCGTGACTATATTAAGGATTTTTCGGATAAAGTTATTACTTTATCGTAAACGTATTTCATAGCATTCAATATCTCAAATGATGAGCAATCTAAACCTAATGAATAATTAATAATCGTAAGGTATGATTTGTTTTTTCGATAAAATATTTCGCACGATCAATACAATTTACGAGTATCGATTGTTATTATTTGTACTGTTTGAACATAATCTCGACGAGTTGAGATTTAAAAAAAAAAAAAAAAATGATAGCTGAATTAAGATAAACATGATTTTATTTGTTTATCATCGATTAACGGGCAACAAAGATTTTTCAGCAATTTTTTAATATAAATATCAGTATGGTAAAACAACTTAATACCATAATAGCCCATTATAAAAATTAATTTCAAAATCATTGTTAATCATGATTAAATTGGTTAAATATTTATTAAACTATACCACAATGCATTTAGCTTATTTCTTATTGATATAATAAATTTCTATTCCCCATCTGAACAATTGTCCATGCATTATTTATTATTCTTTCAGAAAGGAACAAAAGCACCACAGGCTGCTGGCAAAATTCATACTGATTTTGAAAAAGGTTTTATCATGGCCGAAGTCATGAAATTTGATGATTTCAAAAACGAAGGTTCGGAGGCAGCGGTAAAGGTAACAATGAAATGGCGCATCTACTGCTCTATTCTCATTAAAAATATAACTTGTTGATAAATATGCTAAAGTCTTATTAATATTATTAACAGGCAGCGGGTAAATACCGACAACAGGGACGAAATTATATTGTCGAGGACGGCGATATAATTTTCTTTAAATTTAATGCCGGTGCTGGTTTAAAAGATCCGAAGAAAAAGTGATTACCAATGGTAGAATCGTACGGATCTTCTCCAACTTGTGAATATCTGATGTTTGTGATTCTACGTTCGTTGGAGCGTAATGGCTGGTCAATAAATCGGCTGAATTTCTCACTTTCATTCGAGATTTCTTTACTCTATACGTGTGTATAGATTGCATTTTGTTGTGCATTTCATCCCTATTCAGAATTACTTTTAATTTTACGTGATAGTTGAAAATGAAACATTGATATTGTATTTTTTTTCTCAAACAATGACTTTGTGATTTGATGATTTGAACGCACGATCAATTATAGAATTTGTATAATAAACGCTTTACTTTATTATTATGATTATTATTATTTTACAATATGCTCATTAGAGATTGGCAATGAAAATTTTCGTTTTATTTATATCATGAATAAAATATATGTTTTATAAGCATGCCTCTGTGAATAATTCAACAAAGTAAATAAATGCTAAGGACATTTATCTGAATTACAGTGCAAACGAGCTATCGTCACAAGATGTCAGCACTTGAATAATTTTTAGATTCCATCCAACTTAATGTCCTACCGTCGGTAAATTAGATTTCGTTAGTCACTAGAACGATCACTGTAATAACAGTGTCTGATAAATTTTTATATCACAATTACGCAATTAATCTCTTCACTTATCAACCATATATATTTCTATTTTTATTTTAAGGAAAAGCAGCTTTCAAACATTTTCCGATGTACTATTTAAAAGTCGAGATTTTAACCACTCGTAAAATTCCACTTCCAGTTTCAAAAAATCCATCAAGTGTTTTTTCGTTAGCGGCTTTAATATTGTTGAATTATTAAAAAAGTTTTTCTTCTTTGGTCCTGAAAACAAAAAAAAACATGAAAATTAATAATAATTATCAATCATAATGCGATGATAAATCATAAAATTATTTCTAAGTATGATAAGATTGAATTGTAAACATATAATTAAAAGTTGACAATTTTTAAAAAATATTTATTTTATATTTATCGATAAAGTTGCATTAGTTACGTTATTATAAATAACGATAATATTTTATCTTATCTAAATGGACATGGGATAATAAAAAATAAATATTCTACAAAGATAATTTGTAAATGTTAAAAAAAATTTGAACTCATTGTACTTGTTTATATAAAAAAGATATCGAGTAAACAGAATATACTATTCTATCAAAAAATAATTATTGAAAATGATTTTTCTTATGATTTTTTATGTTAATTAAGTTATTATTGTTTCAAATTTATATAACAATAATTACGAAAACATTTTATTTATAAGTTAGTATAATAACTAATTTAAACATATTAATTTTATAAATATAGCATTTTAATGGTAATTATTTAGGAAGACTTATCGATTGCCATTATTATTATTATCACGATTAACACACTCTCTCTCTCTCTCTCTCTCTCTCTGTGCGCGCGCGCGCGCGCGCGTGTGTGTGTGTATGCATGCATGCACGTATAGATAAACGACAATGACTTACGAATTTTTTCGTACATAAGTGAAGCACCTTCAAAGAAATATGGGAAATTAACTTCTAAACTCTTCACTGTTTGGTTCATGTGATCCAAAATTCCCACGATAGGATACCATTTGAGTACATTAGCTTTGGCTTGCTGCAACGCCCAGGCATTATTTCGTTCCCTTCAGGACATATTTCAAGCGTATTAATGGCAAATTTCATTATCATTGTTTTATATAAAAGTATTATAATAATAAAAATATGCAAGATGACATAGTGAGATACAATATTGAGAAGTAATAAAGAAACAAATGTTTCGAATAAAATATATTCATAACCAATATTTATTTATCCTGCGGACTTATCGATTTGTATATATTACGTAATAGAGTCAACGTTACTCGAATATAAAAGATTTTCCACCAAAATTCCCGAATGATTATTCTAGCTGATAAATGACGCAATACTTAATAGGCATAAAATTTTCGATACTTCATGGAATTTAATGTCATAGAAACGTAGTGAAATCATAAATTACTTGAAAATATGCTTACTATATAATGTTTTTTAATATGCACATAAATTCTAAAGTTTTGTTTTTCATGAATAATACAATGAAATATTATAATGAAAACCGCCTTCAATTAATATTAAATTGATTTATTAAAGCAAATATATGCGCACTTCTTCAAGAGATTATAAACAAGATTTTTGTTCAGAATATGATACATATTTTTATTGTCTTACCATATAAAATTAAAAAAAAAAAATTATTTATCCATTTAAATCAATATCCTATAAAGACATTACTTTTGATCAAATGATAAACTTGGCTAATATTGTAAAAAAAAAATTTTATTTACACCTATACGTTATCATCACGTATAATTTTCTAAGATATATGATTTAATAAAAACAAAATTTAAGAGAGATTTTAAAAATCTTTTAAATTATGGCGTATTAATCAAAGAGTAGATAAATTTTGTCTAATATTAAATTTGATATTTATAATACTACTACTACTGCTACTACTACTGCTACTACTAGTACTAATAGTAATTATAATAAACGTATTTTGGAAATGTTATAAATAATATTTCTAATAATATTGTACAATTCAACCAGGCTTTTAAGTATTATATGTTTAATTGTGAATGACAACGATGTTAAATGGTAATATAATTCTATAATAAATCGAAATTTGTGTAAATATATTTTCAAAAGTTGGTTATAAAATTTATGCACAAAAATAATTTTAAGTGGCTCTATAATAATTTCGTTATATTGCATTGCGTTCTAAATAATTTATTTAAGAAAAACTTTTGATTCTCTGTAAATGTAATCGATGCAAATGCTCCATACAAAAAAAATATTGCTCTATAACTTTTTGATACGCAATTTACTTTAAAACATTAGCAGCTTGTTTGCGTTATCAAATATGTTGAATATAAGATGTATCGTACCGTGTATATATACCTTGATAAAACTTATTTTATTACTAGCAAATATAAGTATTAAGATAACAATGTGCGCCATCTCATGATTTTATTATCATTTCTATGTGTTTATGTTTATCAAAATGTATTTAGCAATTTAGCTATAAAGAAGATATTTCATATGATAAACTTAAAGAACGTGATTTCAACATATTTCTAAAATGATTATACCATGAATAGTAGTATAATAAAATAATTATCTATAATTTTTATCTATTGTAAATATGTTTTATAACAAAAGTATTAAGCACAAAGGTTTATCATAAATTACTATAATAAAGTGTGCCATTAATGTATAAAATTTAAATGCATATATATAGTTGATAAAACCATACGATAAATAATTTGACATTCTAGTTTGGAAACCTAAATTTCATTTTAAGCTCGAGTTATGTAACTCAATTTAATCGCGTCGATGATTAAATTCTACGTAGTTACGGTATCGAGCTCTTTTGTATCATAAAATTTGTTTGCCCAACAACTAAGCTTTGCATCAACTATGTAAATTCACAAGACATTTTAAGCGAAAACGTAACTTTTATTAAAAGAAAAAAGAAGTAAGAAAAAAAAAAAACTAATTTATAAGTCGTTTACGATGACCAATGAATGAAAGAACTTTAAATTCTAAAGGCACTTACGAGCAGCGGGAATCGTGTCCGCAGAAATGACATATCGAGCCTCTATAAATTGTAACTGAATCGCCTCTCTTAAACCTACGAAGAAAAGAAAAATAATTCCAGTTTTAATCTAAGTAGTTGAACATTTGCTTCGTCTGTATATTTAATTTCGTGAGCTGCGTTAGAATTTCTTATGTATTGAAATGAATGGGTATTGTAAATTCAAAATCTCTTCTTTCCAAGATTATCTCCTATTGAATATCTACATGTACATCACATTTTTATGATAATATACGTTTAAAAATAACTATTTTGATGTTTTGTTGTTTGAAGGAGAAAAGGGGCTATTGAACATTATAGATATTTTAATAATGGGGATAATAAATTTGTGTGAAGAATATATCTAAATCACCTTTAATTCAAATAAATTCAAATAATTTTTTATCCATTTAAAGTGATCAATTCGAAGTGTCTCAGCACTTGATAAATTTCAATAGAAAAATATATATTTTTGTTTATGCATCGGCCCATACATTTTACTATTAAAATTTGCTTTTCTTTTTTTTTTTTTATTATCATGTAGGAATTGTTGAAGGGATTTTCTTTGCTAAAAGTATTGTTATTCGATCTTAATAATTCAATGATTTATTGCACATTCGATTAATCGATTACGATTATTTGTCTTTTACATTTTTCTTAACTAATCTTCTTGTAATCTTATAAAACTAATCCAGGCGTAGAAATTTAAAATAACAATTTGTTATTCATTAGGCTAATTGAATGTCCAGTTCATTGTATTTCAGCAGCTTAGTTTGTAATTGTTTTTTAATTTTTCAATTTACTTATGCGCTTTTTTATTTTGTTATTTATTTTCAGTGACCTACATTTTTGTAATATTTTTCAATAGACGTTGTTTTATATTTTCCCAGAGCTACCGAGAGTATTACATTTTTACGACCATTACATTATACGAAAAATCATTAATATTTTGATAGTAAATAGATAAAATAAGAATATAATTTTATTGTATAATCATTTTTATGTGCACATTCGATACGATTTTTGTAATCAATCATTGTAAATTTTCGAATTTCGTATTTTCCGGACGTAGTGAATTTTAGTTGAATTTTCTTATTAAAAAATTATCTATAAACAGTATGATTCTACGTAAAAATTCCTTATTTAACGTTTCGTCGTTTAAAGGTTTATTTATTAATGCTTAATAATAAATGTTTATTGGCAATATAATTTTGTTTGTCAGTCTATTTTATGGAAAATGATCTGCGTGCATTAGAATTCAAACTGTTGGTTCTCAAGACATTCCTTTTCTATTTCCTCCGACCTAAGAATCAAACGATGTATTTCGTAATAAAATACATTTGATTAAATACACGAATTATCATTATAGAAGAATTTTCCTCTTATTTGAACTTTGTATCAACAACATAATTGTATATACATAGTTTTATTTTGTGATTTGGTTAATATCATCTTAATTAGAAGGGTTAATTATTATTTTGTTTTTAAGAAAAGTACAAACTATTTAACTTTGAATAGATAATTGCCCGCCTATAAAGGTAAGGAAGTAGTTACAAAAGTACTTGAAAAGTACTTGAAGAAGAAGTAATTGTTGATTTAATGAATTGAAAATTAAAATGCTGACATGTGAGTATTGCTTAGATGATGTAAGTCTAACTTGTTTATTTTACTTAATGAAAGGTTTTGAAAAGTTTATTGCTGTAAAGCGAAAAAGATTAAATAAAATTATATTCGTAAATACTATAATAATTAAGTTAATTATACTTTTGCTTATTACATTGTTAAATTTTGCATAAATCATAGATTATAAAGTAATTCTACAAAAATAATCAAATGTATATTACGTGATATTCAAATTGTTCAATCAATTGCATTTTTTTTACGAAATGACATATAATATTACATAGCACCGGAGATTTAAAGATTTTATCTACCAAAAGAACACATCTTCGTGTTTTTGTTAATTTCCATTGAGAAGAAATTTGGAATGTCGATATGTAAAACAAAAAAAATAAAAAAAAAACAAAAAACAAAAAAAAACAAAAAAAAAAGGAGAAAAAATGAGGAGAAGAGCAATTGAAATTGATTAAGAATTAAAGTATGAAAAGAATTACAACTACAATTAATTAAAAATGCATTACATAAATTGTAAAAAGATTTGTCATAGAAAACAATTTAACAATTAATTTGACTATTATATAAATTATAATTTTACAATTCTTTTCGAAAGACGATTATTCATCGTTGCGGTATTGTTGCGTAATAATTTTATCGATGATATGGCATATGTCCGGCAATAGCGTGAATACCAGCAATTATTCTCGTACAGTGGTATGTCATACAACCGGCTGATCGTAAGTAAAGTAATATCTAATAACATTAAAAGGAAGTGAAACTTGTAAATTTATTTAATTGAACAATAATGATATACCTGTCCAAGGTCTTGGGGTCCAGCGGATCTCTAACCAAGGAAACGTACGTTGGCGATTGTCGGCCGAACGCCGAAAAGTTTAAGAATCGGACGTCACCGTCGAACGATAGAGGAATCGCCTCCTGCCTTATAATACTTGTTATCTCCTCGACTAAGAGCTCCTGGGAAAAATACGAATCAGTCCTGAATGAGCGTTTAATACTTGTTATAAATAATAGACCTGGTATCTGTCGCCGCACATCGGTCAATCGCGCACTTTGACCATTTTTACAGTCTCGTTAAAAGTGGCCAAAAAATATACGTCGTCCCAATGAGTAACCAGTTGGACCAACCAGTTACAGCGTGACGCAATTACAACTCATAGTACAACGCCGGGAAATGCTTGTACGTACGCTCATTATGCTGGGCTCGGGACACGCGAGGCGGTTGCGATATTCTCGCGCTCGGACAATTCGCGCGTAACGTTGTTCCGGGCGGGATCGAGGAACCGAAATGGAAAAGGATAACGAATGGGCCGTCGTGCGTGCACAGCGGTGCGTGACTCTGCTATCATTGTACACTTATGACGATGTCGCGAGAATTCGATTGTGCCATCGGGAACTTTAGCGCACGGAGTAGAAACGCAGCCGTTAAGTTGCCGTCGATATAAGAAAGCCTCGTACACTCCCTGTTAAAATGTGAAATTCTTTTCCCGATTTGGCTACTTGATGATTTGAAATTGCTTATCCATTTTTGTTCCAAAACATATACATTACACACTACACACAATGTAATTCCGTGCATTGTGTTTGTTTGTTTGTTTGTTCGCGTGTGTCAATGTCAATACTCTTACTTAATATTAATTTGACAGAATCGTATTTAAGAATGTAAAAATAGCCTTAAAATAGATATAAATCGGCATAATCGAATCATCAATATAATTGATGGTCACACTTCAAAAGTAAAAAGAAAAAAAGTCTTAAATTTTTTTCAACGATGATTTCAGCTTAATATTAGTGTAATTATCAACAGATTCATATTGAATTTAATTGATGCAGCAAAGTGTTTAAGACTACCTTTAATGCATAAAATCTTGAATGATAGAGTATTCGGGAATGCAATGTAATGTAGAATTTATAAATGTTTGTGTATAATAATAACATTTGTTATTACTAATTGGCTTCTTACATAATACAAAAATTATTCATAGTTTCTTTTCATTTTTAACTTGGTAATATAATGCCAATAACGTTAATAAACAATTCCTTTCTTTCTTCCTTTCTCGGACTTTCTCGTTATTATAAAAATTTATACTACAATTAATACACTGGTATATTGGCTACCATACAAAACACCTGCAAGAAAGTCGTTAGCTGTGCTAATTATTAAATAAAAATCTTATGCGTCACGAGAATACGAGCATGTGATTAATGCGTTAACAAGCTTCTTCGAAGCTCAGCCTCACATTTACTCTTCCCACACGACTAACTGGGCAGCAGATTAAAAAATAAGTCGAATAAATCCAACGCTACATTACTTCTAGCCTCAAAACATCCCGCGTAATTATAAATTAATTTTAACGGAGAGAGAGAGAGAGAGAGAGAGAGAGAGAGAGAGAGAGAGAGAGAGAGAGAGAGAGAGAGAGAGATAAAACAAGAAATTATAAAGCCATGCTATTTGGAATGGCGTTGTAGCTCCCGAGGAAGAATTATGTTGCGAGCTCCTCGTCAAAGTACAAGCAGTTGCGCGCTCGATAATTATTCGCAAGAGGTTGCGCAAATCGAGCGATCGAACGCTCCGCATGAAAGGCATTGTCGATCTAAGCCGCTTAGGCAACAAGTTGGCGAATCCACAGACTCACGAATGAGAGAAAAGTGTAAGGCGGCGAGAGAAGAGCCGCGACCTCTGAAAGTTCAAGACGCGCTCGCGCCGACTGAAAGTTTGAGATTTCATCGGCGGAACAAAGAGCTTTGTGCTGAGGTACTCTTGAGCTTATGTAATGTTCGGCGAAACTCTCCCGTGGCGCCTTTCATATCCATACCTTTTCACACTCCACTCCTTATCCAATATTTTTATTCTCATATTTCATTCTCATTATCATTTTGCTCGTCCGCGTACAAGTGTCCTTTACTTCCTATCTCGTACCTTCGAAGCTATTCGTTGAAGGGAGCATTTTATTTATTCTGCCCGATCGCCGAGTTTTGCCTGAATGTAGGATTAATAATCAGTGAGAATCTCAACAATTTTATGGCTCAATCGCAACATTTTATGGCTCAATAGGTACTAATTAACTCGAGCTGATTATTTTTATAATGATTACATAAGTAAGTGCATTTTTCTAAATTAACATTCAATGGACAAACCAAAAAAGTATTACTCGAATGTACATACGGTGCACAAATACACGCTTTAATTGTAAAATTTTTTGTGAAGAAAGTTCCCTCGCATATTCGCAAATTTTCCTTTATCATTCATAACGAATAATTATAGTATTAATTAGATGAATGATGTATAAAAATGGTCTCGATTGATTGTTTGATGACACGTGATATTATGCTCATTTTCATCATCGAAATCGACAATTCAAATGATTCATAAAACTCAATAATAGACTTATTAAAAGTTATTGCATATTTTCTCGCTCATAAAAAAAAAAATAACTCTTTGCGTTTTTAATAGATGCAATCGAAAGTTATTTAATTGATAGTTTCATGTGCAATTTCCGTAGTGACGTTTGTTCGCCAAAAATGGAGAAGAAATGTTTCTTCGTTTAATCAACCAATCGTATGCAGAATTATAATTCGCGCGTCCAAGAAAAATTATAAACAATTATATTATATAGCAATGAAAATACTACAAGTCGCGCATTTCAACATGCCATTATTTATGTAAATATTGTGCCTACTTATGCACCGTCGAGCATTTACGAATTAATTAAATATTCTCTCGCGTGACATTTGCATTTAACCGAATATATTACAATTCTATTTTTGTTTTCTTCATTCCATCTAATGATGATAAATTATCAATTTTTGAATTAAAGATTTAAAAATTATTCTTTCCAATGCGTTAATCGTCTTATTTCCATCGTAATATAATTATAACTTTTATTATAATTAACTAGTAATATTAAATAGATGATAAACATTAGTGTGATTTCATGAATAATTAAATTACATTTCAGATTCACATTTGTTTCTGATGCTTAACATGTAAATATGTATCAACAGTCAACCTGTTAACTGTCTTTACCTTTGAGCTAAAAAGTTTTATAATTACCGTTACGTATGGAATATTTATTTGTAAATAAATACCGTCATCGACTAGTCGATCCATTAAATTTTAAAATTTTCAATAAATGTCTTTTACGATATTTAATATATAAATAATAATGAAAATACGACGTATAAAAATTGCAATATAACTAATTACTCAGACAAACTAACTTCCCAGCCGAATGTAATAATTAATTCGATAAGCTTATTATTGAAATTATAGAAAGTTTGTGGAAAAATTGTATTAATTCCTCTGAATTTTCACACTTGAGATTCATTATCTAAAAATTATATTTTTTCCTCGTTACTTATTGTATCAATTAGTGACGAAAAGTTTAAACGACCTCGCCACTATTTCTCCTCTCGTTCTTCAAGAGAGAATAATAATACATGATAATCATTAGACCAACAAGGACTCGTGTGAAACATTTTGCAATTACCCGTTGGAGATAATGCGCTCGTGCGTCTTTAAAGTTTTTATCTCAACGCGCACGGCAGCATTAAAGAAAGTTGTAGTATAAAATGTTAATGTAGCACGGCACGATTAACGTTAAATAGAATAATAATTAATTGGCGATTACCGAGGCGAACGAACGTCAATTTATTATGACATTTCCAATACTTTGTATCTCTAATTCACTCTGCCACATATACGAGTACGAACATCAACTTTAGGGCGACATTATATTTTAATAATTTTTCCTAATAGCTGTAATGAGACTATATTTATAAAATTTATGTCCATTAATATTACAATTTTAATGAGTTGACGTTAATTAATTTCATTTTAATTAATAAATCGATGAAATTTGATAAAATGTATTGTACGGTGGAGTATGTCCTCTATAATAAAAATACGCCTATATCGTTAAAAAGCTTGTGGGCTCAAATTTTCAATATCTTTCAATTCGGAATAATTTACAATTTATTATGACGATCGCGTTCTTACTAATTACCATTATATTGAAAAGTATTGTCACCGACTAGTTTTCACTTTAAATATTTTATTACTGCCTACTACAGTGCGCTGCTGTATTTATTTGTAAGAATGTAAAATAAATCTTGCTATTCGTGAATTAATTTTTCCCGACTATTATTTACGTGTATATCTTATTTAAATTATATTACACAATGTACTCCAATAAAAAATTATTCGTTTCAAATTGTTCAATTAATTTGCTTTTACATATTATATTATTGCTTAACAACTTTTTCGATTTATCAATTTAAATATCCCTTCTTCCCGTGAATAATATTTATTAAATTAAAAGTTCTAATTCAAATATTTACATTGGCCATGTGGCCGTAAAATGTTGTAATTAAAGAGCCTATTAATTGCCCGTTCCCGGTGAAAGTTATGGAAACAAAATGAATGAGACTTACAAAGTTCTGCATAAGTAAAACGTAATTCATTCGGCAATAAAGTGCAATTGTAAATCATAGGGTATCGTGAGAAATAAGCGAAACTCTTCTCGACATACTAGGCTTATGTCAGCGTCAGGCTTATCTGCTTAAAGCCAAGTACTTGGTACTTAATCGATCATTATCACGATAAGCGTAACTTTTAAGTCGCTGCTTAAAGGCCATTAAATAACTACAAGTCCCAAAGACTCGTGTGCACCGCTACACGTAATAGCTCATCTCGCCTCGGATATTAATTCGTTTTTATTACTGACCGAGGCCATTCAATTTTTCATCAACGCTATTTCATCGGACTATGACCCAGTGTCCGCTGACATTTATGCCTCGAAAATTAATATCTTTAGCTGCACCGCTAATACACGGCATTTTCCATCTCTGCTCGTTTCGCAATTTTCACTTACTCCGAGCGATTGAAAAGTAGCATGTGCCATGCTCGATTAAATTTGTCGGCTTGTAAGAATTGCAATTGTCCAATCTCGGTACATAAAATATCGGCTCCGACGGCCTAAAAGGAGTTTGCCCGGCAAAATGAGCGACCCGCGACTTTGGAGTTCGGATGGGAATAGCTGGTCTAGGTGTCGCAAGGTGGCTTAGAGGCTCCTCGACGTTTAGCATACCTGCTGGAGGCTACTGAGCGTCCCCTCATCGCCGGGTGGTAGTCTTATATGCTTGAAGGCGTTGTAGCCCTGGAGGTGCTGGAGCAGCAATACGAGGAGCTCCGAGCCGGAGCCCGGCACCCGCGTCACCATCATCACGTGCTCGTTCGTCTCGGGTATCAGCGCCCGATTCCCCAGCTCAGCGAGCGACCGTGTGACGTAGCGCTGCGTCTTAATGAAAAAGTCGTGAGTTTTGGTGTTTGAGGTGAAAGAGCACAAAATCTAATTACTCGAGCCACTCAAGCTCTTTTCTCGCTTCATGTGGCACTGTCCCTATTAAACGGTGTACGGATGACGACGCTGATTTCCAGCATCACAAGCACGCGCGCACGTTTCCATTAGAATTCATTTGGAACTCCGTTTTTTAGTGCGACAATTAACTTTGTCTTTTTCAACAAAACATTGCCTCTTTACTTTATCCTCTCTATCGTAGCATAAAATTACCTATAGCTACATTTCATTTGAAAAGTACTAAAAAGAAATAAATAGATAAGAAAAAAACTAAAAAAATTTGGTTAAATATAAATAATACATTGGATCAACTTGTCAATTGATTTATTGAAAATGTATGATTTATTATTTGCCCTATAGCCGTCGTGATGTAATGCACTATTTGCTCGTCTTTATTGAAATGATTTATGTTTGGACAACTTATTGCCTGTTTACTAGTTTAAGTTTTTGTTCCTTAAATGAGATAGTACTTTTTATGTTGAATGTATGCTCAAGCAATTTATTTCTTTGCATAACCGAACATTAAAAATACGGTAAAATTAAATTGTTTGAAACTGCCTGCCTTTCCAAGGATTGCGCCACGTGCGCATTATACAAAAAAATCATTACAGAATATTTTGATTGGTATAAGATTACATTATTATAAACATTAAATGAAATTATTTATACATATTATAAGAAATATTATAAAGTCTACGAGACTGCCATTCTTATCATTTGTATTAATTTTCTACAAGTATTATATATGTAATTTGTTGTTTAATAAATGAAAAAGCGAATTTGCCAGTTGTATTAGTACGCGTGATTTAATCTCGTTGCATTTTAATTGTGCCATTTTAGTCGATTAAAAGGACAGTGATCAAGAATTTTGGAAAGTGTAGTAATACGAAATATTTAAACTACTCACTAGAAATAAATTATAAATAGAAATTTATATATATATATATATATATATTAATTAAAAGTTAGAGCAACATTTACAATAAAAATTGCACATTCATGCATATTAAATAAATAAACCATTTCGTTAAATCCCTGTTTATATTAAAGATATTTCCATAGAATTTGTTTAATTTGTTTTATCTTACAATGAAATTATAATATGTGACATGACAAATATATTTCAACAATTTGAGACAAAACTTATTAAATTTTGACAGTCCTTATTACTTCTAAACGTTCGTATTAAAAGTCTCGGAAAATATTACGAGACTCTATTTTCTTACAATTTTACTAATTTCTATTGTAATTTTAACAAGAGAGCTCTCAAGTGTTTTAACTAATTATTATTCGTTATCGCTATCAGCCTAAAATTCTAGTCCCTATATTTCTATAATTATTAATTAAAAAATAAAAATAAAAATAAAAAATAAACTTCATAGTAGCACAAAAGTATATTTGCCATTTATTTAATAATACAACGAAGCACAAGACTGTATAGCGCAATTACATAATTATTATCACAAAATCAATATCCGCTATTAAGTATCATTATTTAATCGTTATTTTTTAATAGTTAAATCCAAATCTATAAGCGATTATCCTCTCTTCTCAAATAATCGATTTCCATCCTTTTAACACGGAGAAATTATGAAATATAAATATAAAATAATATGAAGTACATTGACAAAAATTGAAGAAAAAGAAAAAAAAAATTGAAAACATATAGTGCATATAGTTGTTTCTTCCCAAATCGTTGCATAACTTGCAGAAGTGACATTATTTTTTTCTGAGCGAATACTTTAAGCTCCATGTATTTCATTGGGAATTCAATTTAATTAAAATGGCACAAAATATATAATGAGCAATTTCATAATGTAATATGCAATTTTCAGTCTCGGCATAAAAAGTAGGTGCCACGCGATCCTATTAGTTGGGAAATTACAACCTTCTCGGGTCAAAACAAGATTTTCATCTCAGCTTATCGACTTTTCATGCAGCAGCGTATGTTCTCAGCATTACCGATTCTAAAAAATATCACAACAAGTAGGTAGCGGGCATTTTTTTGCAGTCAAGTGCTCCTCGCATCAATACTTTCTAATTGGCATTAAAAAAAGTTCACTTAGGATTTTCTAATCAAGTGGAAGATTATTATATTTCATCAATTATTTTAATGTTTTTCGATCTTCCATTATTTATTTTGGCGCCTCGATTAGCTAACAAGAATAAGATAAAGGTAGACTTTAATGAATGGCACGTTCAATCGTATCTTTGTCACTAAATTAGCTTAAGTTCATCGGATATTGGCGTTGGCTAACTTCGGACGATCAAACCCTATGAAAATGTAAACGAAAATGTAAAAAATTTTTACCAAATACAGACGAGTTGACTATAACCTTGGCAATCATCTGCTCATCTGCCCCATAAACATTTACTCATCCATGCTTTTTCATCCCCCATCAATGTACTATTAATTTGCTCGATAATATAATTTTAAGCGAACGTCGTCCGTTTCCCGTCAACGCGTTATCCCCCATAACGACCCATACCAATATACATTCTCTTGCATTAAATCTTCAAAGTCTGATTACTATTTAAGCCCAATTTTATTACAAAACTTTCATCTCAACGAACCTGTCCGATTAATAACTAACCGATACCCAATTTAAAACTAAAAAACATTCGCGTCAACAATTTATCATACTTGCACGAGTACGCCTAATGCCACACTTCGCCCCCGCCTAAATATATCCTCGGCCCGTGTTAACTGCACATTTCAGCGATTCGCTCTACAATCGCGTTAACGGCAAAACAAACGCTTTATTAGCCAGTCGGTCTATATTTAAAATTGCTACTTCGACTTCTCTCTCACCCCTCCCATCTCCCCCGGCCACCTCATCGCCCACTGTCTCGCGTTTCTTGCTTCACTGCGCCGCCTCGAACTGCCCTCTCGCAGCCTCCCGCCGCTGTCTCTTACTTAACTTTTCAGTAACGCGAAATAAAAAGCGAAGCTCCGCCGAGTGGTTACGCACGCGTGATACGGATAACGCGCGTACGGCGAAGCAAGAGCTCGATCGGATCTCGTCGGCGTGCAATTGCGGAAAAGTGCTTTCACCGCTGCGTCTCGCGGCCCGAATTTACCGCGCGCCACTTCGTCTTTGCCGCGCAACACACGCACCCACGGGCTATGCGCGTCTACCAAGCGTTCGCAAGCCGAGTCCGTCACCTTACGTAAATCTAGCGTTAATTTTTTCTTTTCTTTCTTTTTTTTTTCTTTTAATGAAATCGTCTCGTTAATGTCGCTGCACTTCTGCCATTTGTCGTCGCTTGATTTTCCAAGCGGGAAATTAAGTGACAGAGAAAATGAAGTGGTGGAAGGGCTAGGGTGGATCGAAGAATGTCGAATTCTTCTTCCTTAGTATAGCAGAGAGAGAGAGAGAGAGAGAGAGAGAGAGAGAGAGAGAGAGAGAGAGATATCAGCTTTTCAACTATTAAGGAGATGAAACTGTCATATAATTGCGTACGTTATTACTGAAATACGCGGCAGTTTTACGTCAACCTTACGGAATTTATGGCTCTAAGTTTTTAGTTGTGAGATAATTCGCGTTGGAACCGTCCATAAGAATGTCGATCGATGTATCTATTATGGCGAGTTTTACTTTTTATGCTTCGCTTTTCATAATAACTACAATTGATTAAGGATTGAAGTTTGAATGGGCGATGGTTCGATGTCAGTCATTTATGGGAAATAAACAAAACAGACACAAAAAGAAAAAGAAAAAAAAATCATTGATATAATTATTTGCTATGAAATAGTATTATGGAAAGGAGAAAACTATGTACGATTTAATTTTCATTACTATTGCATTCCTCCCGAGGTATTATTTTAATATTCGAGGCTTATTGCATCAATCCCGTATGTACTTGAGCGCGCTCGTTACCATTACCATTCAAATTTCATTTAAAATTAAATTTTGTTCTACGCTACATTACCGAACGATGGTATTATTAATTAAATTATAAAGCACAATAGATTTATAATGCTGAGTAAGACTTGTTGTAATAAAAAATTTTATTGATAGCGAAAATGAAGAGTTACTTTTGAATTTTTTCAAAACAAATAATTTGAATAATTCGCTTTAATAACGCGCAAATACAAAGCAATGAGGCTTCGATTCTAAATAAATCAGCCAACCGTTTAATCAACATAATAACGGACGAGATACTTTAACGTAAAAATTTCATTGCTCGTTGTTTCTAACTAATTAAGTTGACGTCGTTACTGCTGCTCATTACAGCCAATAACGTCGATAATCCAATGAGCATTGATATACGCAATACCAAAATGTTCAAGAGGTAGTACCGTTCATCCCTGACTCTTAGTTAACTCGTCCAAACTTAGAAAGACTTGGCAATCGCTTTGTCGCACACTCGCAAGGCAAAAGCGCTGCATTCGCCGCTATAAATGCCCGTCCACGGCTAGCGATAGACACCCCGTGTACCTGTTTTTCCGTTTTCCTGGTGCTCGCTTTAGCAGACCCGGACTCGTACGAGTCCTCGGTTCGGTAGGCCCCGTAGACCTCGGCCTCCTCATTAGCGGCGATCTCCGCCTCGTCCTCCACGAGGACGAGCCGCGTCGCGAGGACGAGGAAAGCCATGGTCAAGGCCAGGCAACCAAACAAGGATACGCCTCGGTATTTGCGCATACTGCTCGGCTATGCTCCCCGCTGTCCGTCTTAACGACGAGAGGCGCTCTCCATGCTGCCCCGGCGAGTAGTCCGGAGTTCCGCGGGAGCACCTCGGGCAGCTTCAGCGCGCTCGAGTCCAACGAACCGACTGAGCCGCGAGTTGGAGCGAGTGTCAGTGGGTCAGTCGCTTGCTGCGCGGGCCAGAATCCGAGGGCCCAGTCCGGGTAAAAGTCGAATAGCAGCCTCCGCTTCTCCTTCTCTCTCTCTCTCTCTCTCTCTCTCTCTCTCTCTCTCTCTCCACCCGTTCCCCACCAGGCGTCGGCCTTTTCCATTGCGAGACGATGCGCGAGGAGATGGATGCACCCTTTCACGCCTCTTTCCTCTTTCCTCGTAGCGGTGATCGTCGAGGCCTCGTTACGTGTCCGGGAGGACCCGGTGTCGGGAGCACGTGCAGACACTCGATTTTGAGGGACAACGACGGACTTGGAATAACGAGAAGCGCGAGAGTGCCGTTGGGCGAACCGAGACTCTTGCCTCGGGAACGCAGGAGGCATTGGAGTCTAAAGGTTGTGCTTGGCTAAGATGGGAGGAAGCGCACTGAGAACCTCTGCTCGTTCCATGTAAATACGTAAATTAAGGAACTATTGGCCCAGTGGAACATTGCTCAGCCAAACTGCTTCCAAGCGTACATTATTTATTAATTAACAGAGCGAATCTCAGCAGTCGCTGTTCCCTTGCCCCCTTGCCAGCACTTTCGAATCGTTGAACAAGGATACCGATGGCTTATTCTAACTACTTTCTTAATCTATCTCGGAAGTCGCTTTAGTTTCTCTCTTCCGCGGTTGAGCATTGGATATTCCTTCGATTATCCCGGAGTATCAAAACTATTGAGCGTGGCGATGCCGAAGTGGGAATATTTGTAGGAGCGAGTCTGTTGTGGGTTGGGAGGGGGTGGTGTGTGTGTGTGTGGGGGGGGGGGGGAAGGTATATAATTTTAAGCAGTAGGATTGATAAGCGATTATTGTCTAATAACAAGAAGATGATCATACCAAATATCAAAATATTCTTCGCTTCATTATTGTTCTGTAATCAAGTATTACGAGTGGGACGATTAATTATCAATTATCTTTAAATAAATTGTCAAACGTATAAATAAACGAAACTATTAAAAGTTAAATTTAAGTAAGTGTTTAGCATAATTATAAATTGTTCCTATCGAATTTTTTGCTTTACGTAGAAGGTTATTAAGACAATCTAAATAATAGATATTATTTGGTAGAGATTCGTTAGGGACGTTTTTTTTCTGCTTTTATTCTGATTCGCGAAATTTGCACCCAATCGTTTTTGCAGTGATTTAAGATTTTTCTCCACAAATATACGGAAGGAAATTAATTATTTAAATTTCATAGGAATTTTCAAATTGTATATCACAATAAAATATTCAAAAAGAAAGGTTGTTGAACGCAAATTCATCTCCATGTTTTATACACTTTTATGTAATTTATATAATTGTAAATGGCATGTAATGAAATTACATATACATATGATTAATTTTTTCATTGATTGTCTACGAAAAAGATTAGAATATAATTTATAACAGTTGATTAAGCTTAACTTTTTATAATTATCATAAAACGAGAAATAATATTCGTATGATAAGGATAAAGAAGGATTAGCTGATTGAATTAATTCAAAGGAAATAGCGTTTATTCCATAAAGAAAATTTTGAGTTTTAAACGTAAATAAACTAGCCGTTTTTAATCTGTTTGTAGACAAATTGATGTGCGAGTTTTGTTTTTCATTTCATTAGACAATTGATTGCCTGATGCCACTTATTTGTAATTTATTTTGCATTTTACAAAAAGAATACGAACGATGTAGGTTTTTATATTATTTTATCGTTGATGAATAAACATTATTTATCATTTTCATAATTCAGCTAAGTAACACAGCGAATTAGTCGAAAATTTGTTTCATTAATTGAATTGTATGTTTGAATTCACCATGTTACTCGTTTATTATAATATTTATTATTTAATAAGACATTAATACTAAGCATTCAATCATTAACTTAAAGCTGAAAAACTTAATGGATATAAATTCGAATGGCTAAAGTATCCATTGGATTCATAAGACTTGTATTTTAACGATAAATCAACCTTCAATACGCGCACAATCGTTGCATTTCCAATAATATTATTAATTTCTGCGCACATCGATGAATTATAAAATAATTCTCGTAAGTAGCGTATATAATGGTAAAAATTTGTATCGCATATAATTTTTTTTCAAATACATCATAAAAACATTATGTATTTAGACATATTTATCGAATTATTAATAAATTTCGTACTTTGGGATTATTCATAAGTGCTTGGTTCTGTTTAATAAAATTGATTTTCCCTTTGATTGTACAATTCTCATCCATTAAAATTTATGTTTTAATAATTGACAGTCTCACACGTACATGCGACGACGCAAAAGAGCAGAAGTACTATTAGTAGATGAGAAATGCGTCGAATTTGAGAGGGAGTGTCGTGAAAGTAGCACTCGGCTTACGATTATACATAAAGTTGTATTCTTGCTGTGTGACTCGGTGTGTCTTAAAAATGACAACTATTTCGCAAGAAAAAGGAGACCCTCCTTTAAAACACTCATTATGCAAATGATAAAAGGGAGCTTTAGCGCAGCAACTAAGAAGAAAGTGAACTTTCGGTTTAACGCTTTAATTAAGCCCCGCTTACCTTAATACAATGGATCGACTATTATTGAAATCTATTGTATTTAATTTATGGTGACGTTATAATACCAATTTGAGTTATTTATGAAAAGTATTAAATTAACGAATGCAATGTTATATATATATGTTTTTTTTTTTTTTTTTTTTTTTTTTTTATAAACAATAGAACCAAGTATAAAGAACTTGAATAAATAAAAGCGCGTTATTTCAATAAATAGTTGAATTTTTAGCGAATAAGATTGCGCAGATTGTTAAACTTATGAATTATGAATGAAAAGGTAAGGAGAGAGAGGCTGAATATTGATTGCATCGTAGATATTATTTAAAGAAAAGCAACGCTTAATTGAAATACACAGACGCGCTCACAGATAAATAGAAGAGATAATGATTATATATTGTTTATAGTAGAAGCGATGAATGGTTAAAAGTTTTGGAGGAACAGAGGCGATAAGAACATTTTCATCGATATAGTAGTCCAGTGAAATTCTAATCGAAGGGACGAGAATGAAAAGAATCGTTACGTAAAAGAAGAGAAAACTGATGACAAGAAACGCAAACCCCATCTATGAATTAACTTTACGATTAATCAATAGATTATATTATCACATTTTACAATAAAAATACTATCAGTAATCGATATTCAAGTTGTACTCGTCAGGGTCTACGTACACATTCGCATTCGCTCTATTCATTCATTAAATATCGTATATCATTTAATAATGCGAAAGTTCGATACAAAGTTATTTATAATATATGTGCCGCGCCGGTAAAGTTTTAAACAGACTTAACCTTCATTTAATGCATTTATTAAATTGAAAAATGAAAATCCATTCTTACATTCTTCAAATGGTTCTTATAATGTAGTTCACTTGTATTTTTGTATATTTTCTAATAAGGGCTTTTACACAGGCCTTGGAGTTAAATAATTAATGGGCAATTTGCTTAATTATACAAGCTTCGTGGAGTTTAATATTTTGAAATCGATGCTTAACTGTACACGTATGATTTGGAAATCAATCGATACTTGGAGTATGAATTTTGTTATCTTATTCTCAATACTGATTATAGGGTCTCTCTCTCTCTCTCTCTCTCTCACTCTCTCTCTCTCTCTCTCTCTCTCTCTCCACTCCTCTCCACTTCTCTCTAATTCATACGATGTTCATTTTATTGTATGAGTCGTCCGATATTTTGTAATAAGCTTGAAAATTCATATGTTTTATCATCATCGATAGTATCATTTACTACATTCGATTATGACAATTAAGATTGCCGGTAATAAATCATCGATTAATGAAAAAATGAAAAATGACGCGTATACTTTGATTTTAAAGAGATGCCGAGGAGCATTCCTCGGCAAATATGCCGAATAGTTATAAACAAATTTATGGATCGAAATGGCGACGAGGCGCGCAATAAAACCGACTTGTTGGATAAAAAATGCTCGTGTGACCGACTTAAATGTTTAAAAGGTAGCCTGCCTGCCTGCCTACCTGCCTGCCCGATTCGACGATTAAACCGTAAACGATTCCGTTGATCGGTCTCGCTCTTAGTAAGGGATACACGACCTCGCGGTGCTTCGATTATCGGCACGCATACGAGGACTGCGATAGCGAAGTGACGAGCGCCAACCATTCTAACGCTTAACCAGCGCACGAGCAATTAGACAAATAAACAATCCACGATCAGCGAAAAATAAAAAAAAATTGAAATAAAAAAAAAGGATATGTATAAATGAACGAGGCAATGGGACGAGGGAAAGGCGGGCGGATTTGGTCCATCGCCCCACCCCATCGTCTCGCGGCCGACCTAGCCAACCGCTCGGGATCGACTCCCGGGATAAAGAAGGGAGGCTGCAAAACAAGGTCATCGTGGTATCTGTCCCTTTCAGACTAATCCTCGCCGTTCCATTGTTTTTCGAATGGCGATAGTTCTTGGCGCGTCCACTAACCAACCGAGCGCCGACTTTACGGTGATGACACTGGCTTTGCCTCCTCTGCCTACGTCGTAAGTCCACGTGGTATCGGTCGGCCACCGTCTATGCCGTCAACGTCGCCGCCACCTCCACTGCCGCCGCCGCCGCTGCCGCCGCCGCTGCCACCGCTATTCCCGTAAAATGCGAAAGCCGTGAAAGCTTCGGGATTCTTCCACGGGGAGGAGAGCAACGCCGGGCTCCCGAATTGCCTACATTAACGTTGCACTGCGCACCCATACAGCCACGGGAGGCTTGTGTGCACTGCAGTTTTTTTATTTGTAAACAGTAACGACTGAGCGAGGAAGCGAGACAAAGCTAAGAGGAGAGGTTGCGAGGCTTCGATTTTGCTTAACGTGTAATTGGGGTTGTTGAAGAGAGGGACATCCAGATAGCGAGAGAGAGAGAGAGAGAGAGAGAGGGAGCGTGTGAGAAGGGGTTGAAGGAGGGCGAGTGCGATAGGGTGGAAACGAGGGGCGACACAGATACAGAGTACGTTAGTGTGCGCGCGCTCGCGCGCGCGAGCGAGTCTGGGAGAAAGAGAGAGTGAGCGAGCGTGTGAGCGAGTGAGAGCGAAGTACGGCTGTGCTGCGAAGTAGCGGCCAACGGCACGGAATACTGCAAACTAACTGCTAATCGTGAGCTGCGAGACAACTGAAAACATGGACGCGTACGAGGAGCGGAAGCAGCAATGGGAAGATCTGGAAGTGAGCCGCGAAGAAATGGAGACCCTGACGAAGTGTATGAAGGAGGAGCAGTTCCGTAAGCTCCTCATAGAGTATGCCGAGGAAGTGAACGACCCGGAGAATCGGAAGTTATACGAGGCGGAGATAACGCAGTTGGAACGAGAACGAGGTATCGAGGTGACGTTCGTCAATCCTGAGCCGGGTTACGTCATTAAGACGAGCGTCGACGGCAGGACCAAGTGCTTCATCAACGTCAGCATGAACGGCTACGTGGGTAAGCCGACGAATGAACCGAGCAGGGGAGTCGAGGGCAACGGCGGTTACAACTGGTCGATCCCCTATGTGCTCGCACCTCCGCGCGACGACCTCGATAAACGTAAGACCCGCTGCCGGGTCTTCGACGTCGTCTTCCACCCGGAGTCCATGCGTTTGGCCAAGGCCAATCATAATTTCCGCGATATGGTCAACGACACGGCCATGGACGGCATCGAGAATAACTTTAAGGTAATGCCGAGCAACCCTTTCCCTTTAACCGCTACGTTGTCATTTTCTCCAAACTGCTTTGCCACTCTCCTCCTTCCCCCTCCTTCGGTCACCGATGCTCCTTAACAACGTTAAGTTCGTCGAACTTTAGTCTCGTCGCCTCGGCTTTGCTCATTTTATTGTCGTCCTGCGTCTGCAATGTTGCAGCGATGTTTGCAAACAACGCCGCAATGTCGATGTGTCCCGTCTTTGTTTAATGCCCAGTTACGCCAAGATCGCTTTCTTTTCAATCCTATATACAACTTGTCGTGACGACGACGATGACGATGACGACGACGACGACGACGACGACGACGACGACGACGACGACGACGACGACGACGACGACGACGACGACGACGACGACGACGACGACGACGACGACGACGACGACGACGACGACGACGACGACGACGACGACGACGACGACGACGACGACGACGACGACGACGACGACGACGACGACGACGACGACGACGACGACGACGACGACGACGACGACGACGACGACGACGACGACGACGACGACGACGACGACGACGACGACGACGACGACGACGACGACGACGACGACGACGACGACGACGACGACGACGACGACGACGACGACGACGACGACGACGACGACGACGACGACGACGACGACGACGACGACGACGACGACGACGACGACGACGACGACGACGACGACGACGACGACGACGACGACGACGACGACGACGACGACGACGACGACGACGACGACGACGACGACGACGACGACGACGACGACGACGACGACGACGACGACGACGACGACGACGACGACGACGACGACGACGACGACGACGACGACGACGACAACGATGACAACAATAACGATAACAATAGCAACAACAATCACGATAATAATATTTGCTTATTGACAACTTTCATTCATATTGGATTATTCTCCAGTGTTCCACTTTCATTCGGCGTTTCATTTTATATTAAAATATTAATTTAATTATTTACTAATATGCTGAGTACTATATTACTTACAATCTAACCAATAAACCAAACATTCCTGCAATAATACAAAGCCATTAATCCAAGCGCTATGTGGATGATGATGGCTATTATAAACAATCGTAATCATAATATTCTTCGAATTATGTCTTTACCCTTATTGCTACAGCAATAATCTGAAGAAAAAAAAAAAGAAAATAATAAATCAAAACATTAATAACTTATATACATTAACCTTCCTTCCCACTACAGTGTGCTCTGTTTGTATTTATACTTATTTATCAATCACTGGGCAATTATATCATTATATATTATTCGTAAGCTCTTTCTTTTTAGTTTATCTTGTCAAGCAACGTTTAGTACATTATTATTAATATTATCTATCGGTTTGATAAAAATGACAATGACATTCTTATCACTGTTTAACAGCACCTATTACCATTATATCTCAATGCTTTTCATAATAACTGCAGCAAACAAATAAATAATAGACTATCAAAGACTATCAAAGCTCTCGCTTCTTAAATAAAAGATTTAACCGAAAATAAATTGGCATTCAAAACATTTATTTATAATTCTTTAATTCAGCGATGGATTTATAGATGCAACCTTCTAATATGATGCTGTTGTAGTTTGTTAAATAATATCACTCGTTACTATTGACATTTTATATAAGAAATAGCAATAGTATTATTAAATTTCTGTGATATAATTCATCGATAAATTTTTAACTTTTTTTTATTTCTCAATGTATTATTTTTGCATTTTGAAAGTTTGTATATTTGTATGTGTTGACAGGTTAAATTGGATCGTAAAAATCTAAAATTCCCAAAAATGAATTTTAAAGGCATGGCACATCCTACAGTTATTAGAAGACCTTGCGATAAGCCAGTGAAACAATCGGAAACGGACCCTGAAATCTATCAAAAATTGATGTCAAGTTACGACGAAAGTAGAGAAAGATGGTTGAAATCTACAGAGGAGAGATGCCCAAGACCTACTCCAACCACTAAATACTACAATTCACAAGCTAATGAGACTGAAGATAAAAATTCAGAGTATACGAAACCAAAATTTGTTGTAAAATACCAAACGAGTTTTGACATGGATGAATTTAGGGAATCTAAAGATGCTAAGATGCACTCTGCAATTCCCAAAAATCTAGTTATCATCATCAACTTGCCACTGTTAAAATCTGCCGATTGTGCGACATTGGATGTTCAAGCGCGTCACCTAACATTAAAAAGTGAAAAGCCTGCCAAATATTGGTTGGAATTACCACTATCGTACACGGTTGATTCCAATAATGGTAGCGCAAAATTTGATCCAAAATTGAGAAGGTTAACCGTTACTTTGCCTGTGATTCGTGACATGTCTTTCTTACTCGATACAAAGGAGGACAGCGGTGTGGAAAGTGATCATGGAAGTCCTCTGCCCGAATCACAAGTCATAAATAATCACTTGGCGCAAGAAGGGGACTTGAGTGATGGTTGCAAGCCAAAAAATGGTTCGTTGATTTGTGTTTTAAATGAAAATGATAAAGTGCAAAGTGATTGTGCAGATACCGCTTTACGGACTAGTGAAGATACAAAAACGGCGGTGCCATTTATGAATCCTAACGTAAAATATTCCCTTCCGCCGTTCACTTGTAACTTATACGATAATCTCTTTGCCATCACAATACATGTGAAAAATGTAGATACAGAATCTATACATTACAAGATTTTACAAGAGAGCTCTGGTCTTCATATAATACTTACATCTATCGGAGCTGGATTCTTTCCTATTTATTATTCGTTATGCATGAAAATACGGAAGGACGCAGTTGTGTCGGATACTTTGACTGTAGAGCCTTGGGACAATAATGTCGTTTTATCGATTCAGATTAACGAGCCAGAAGTGTTTTCACGCTATTTTGTTGGAACGGATGAGGAATTTATGGAAATTAAGGATCTTTCTGTAGCAGTATCCATTCAAAATAAATTGCAAGCATTAATGGTAAATACTTAGAAATTACTTTCACGTTCCAGATCTTAACGATCAGTCAATCAATCTCTTAAAAATACTCGTTAAATTTATAAAACCATTAATTTCATATAATAATGACGAAAGACGATGTTTAATATACTTTTAATTATTAAAATACAGGAGGATCCAGAAATAGAAACGGATAAAAACGTCGAGGTTATTAGAAATGAAAATGAAGTTATTGTTAATGTTTGCTCGGAGAGTGTGGACTCGGACGATGACGATGAACATGAAAGCAAATTAAATTCCGAAACAGATGAACAGAAAAGAACACAATCGAGATCAATATCCGAGAGCAGTGGAGACGAGTTTGCAAGCAGTATTGCTAGTAGTACAGGAAGTGCACGATACAAGAGTATTCTGAAAACTGGTCATAATCGTTTTTCACGATCCATTTCGGAATCGAGCATCGACGATAGTACCGCACCCTTACACTCAGCGACATTTAATGATTTTGTACAGGAACTTAATTCTGAGTCAGAAGGTTCGAGTTTAAAAAAAACGGTTCGCTTTAACGATGTGGTTTCGCGTCAATTATTCAGGTTAGTTTATACGCGAAGATTTTAATGACAATAGTGCCATAGCAATTCACCGTGCTTCATAACAATTTAATATTAAAGATTCTATCAATATATTTTTGCCAATTGTAGTTTTGGCAATTTTATGACATAGCTTTGCGATTGGAATCGGTCACGATCAGTCATTAGAATTCAGTAGATCAGTATGTAAATGCAGTTATTACGGTTGAAGTAATAAGTAATTCACTATAGATAAAGAAGTTTAATATACTTCTGCGCAACTTTCTTATAATTAATAATCACTAGCACTATTGAATTAATTATGTAAAAGGATAAATATTTACAATGAAAATTAAGTTTATAAGTGATAATTTATTTGATTGTAATTTGTGAATATAATCGTTGCAGGTCAAACTCGAGTATCTTTGGTCAACGTAAGAAGAATCAAAGAAAGCTGAAGAATAAAAAGCGTGCACAGGAGCGACGGTTAAGTGAAAGCGAGAATTCCGAAGGAGAAGAGCGGGAGAAATATAAAGCAGAGGTAAAAAATGAAACGGAACAGGATGTCTCTGATGCGGTACGACCAATACTTCATCAGTCGAATAAGCAGTCAGAAGCTCGAAAAACTGCCAATATTGAAATAGAACGTACGCCACGTAACGCCAATAAACGAAAACAGAAGCGCAATACGAAAAATGACAAGATTAACCCAACTAAAGGTGAAGAGACAGCTAAAATTGAAGATAATTCTAAAGGTGTTGAGCCTTGGAAAACGTTTGACGGCAAAAATTACCTTATGTTTGACCTTGAAGTATAAGATGAAAAATTATGTTATAACCATATGAGGTAAACAGTGATAGTAATAGCTCAGCATATAATATTCTTTATTTCTTTCTTTATTTTTTTTTTCTTCTTTTTTTTTTCTCCTTCTTTCTTTCTTTTACTGATTCAGTAATGAGTAGCTAAAAATATCGCTGCCTTTGTCAATGTGTGATTCGAGATAACGAGATAAGAAATCTTTAATTAAAAATTATGTAACGTTACATTATTGATATTAATTGAATAATGCGTAATTGAATCTTGGATGCGGGAATAGAATTGCTGGATCAATATCGAATATTCTACGTACATATATAATAACATAATCAGTTTATCAGATAAATTTTTACTTAGGTATATACATAGATTATCGTAATTCAATAATTCAAATGCTTATATACGCGATGCATGTAGTAAATCATGATAGAAATAAAATAAAGAAAAGCAAAAAATAGAGAGAGGCTTCGATAGAAATAATTATTAGATTTATACACGTTTCTTATGAAACGATGTCTTAGTAAGTTGCATTTCTTTTTCATGCTCAGTGAAATTTTAGCATGAGCTAAATAAATAAAACTAAAATAGCTTTTTTCATCATGACAGTCGAAATTGTACAAATAGTTTATACATTATGATTGTTAAGAATAATTTTTCATTTTGCGGTGAAGGACGTGGAAAATATTAGCCGTCTTTTACGCGAGAGCAGAAACATGTTCCTTCAAAGTTATTAAATTTGCACGCAATTTGCGTACACAGAATATGTGTGATAAAACGACAATGTCGACTAAATATGCGCGTCATTTGATATTAAGCGCCTTATTATTTACGATTTCGCCGTTTGTCCTAATACATCACATTAGGCAAACGCTGTCGCTCATATTATCGCGTGTCCATTAATAGCTTCGCCCATACGGCACATAGCGAACAAATTGATGGCAAAAATGTATTTTTAACTGCGGTGCTAGAAAAAAGGATTTTAACAAGCAAAACCTTATCTATCCCGATAGATGATGATTCTTCTACAAAATTTTCTTTACGTCTCTTAATATTTTTGGATAAAGGAGAAAATTTTTTATTCAACTCAATCTCATGATAAATAATAAGCGAATGAAAATGAATTATAATTGTAAATTGAAATTTCGCGAGACTAGATATTGAACATTTTTTACTGCGTTGGTAAAAAAGAAAAAACAAAAAAGAAGAAAAAAAAAAGTTATATAAAAAGAAATTTATTATATCATTATGTATGTTTAAATGTGTTTATAGGACTATGAATGTGTAGCTATTGCATCATAATAGGTATCTGTGATATTACTATGTATCGATTAAAGAATTATTTTCCGCTACGAAACGTACAATAATTGAAGTGATTTTGTGAAATACCTTATCATAAGCTTAAATTCTTAGTCAATCAAAATTTCGAATATTATATTTTTAAATAATCATAAAATATTCTCGTAAAAAAGTATTATTGATATGTGAGTGATAGAATTGTATATACATGTTTTTATTTTCTATCACAATTTGTCAACTTATCGAAACCAAAGATAAAATTTCCATAAAAATTTTTTTTACAACTATCGTTATAGTCGTCTCTTGCCGCGTATTACTTTTTAAAAACTTGCTTAGGATTCCTTTATCTAGCACTGTAGAGATTAATTATAAAAATAAATTTTTTTAAACGATTGTACACCAGTGTTTACACCAGAGACGCCGTGCGTACATTATGTCAAAAGTGAGAAAACATTTAAATTAAATAAAATATATTGAATAATTTAAAATAGTGTTATTATTTCCATGATTTAATAATTGTTTAACCTCGTATTTTTTTTTTTAAACCACTCTTGCAAATGCTGTAACAAATGAGATTTATTCTTTTCTAGTTAAGGTATTTTAAAAATCTCGTTTTGTTTAAACTCAATTTATTATTAATATATGGGATCGTGTAAATTTCATATCGTTCAAAATAATTTATAATATATATATAAGTACATATAATTATATGTTTATCTATTGGATGACAGATTCTTTGTAATATAAATAGGTTTAATATTAATAGATTAAAATATTAAAATTATTTGAATGAAATTGTTATAAAAAATATTTATTATTATAAGTTAGTTGTGACAATGAAAGTTATGATCTATTTGCTTTAACATATATGTGTGTATAGAGCTCTTTATTACATAATTTATATAAACATAAATACAAATATTTGAAATTATACGAATCCTATAATTATTAAGCTGTAACCATAGTATATTAAACAATTATGTTGTTTTTTTTCTTTTTTTTTTTAATAGCAAAAATTTATTTTATTCGCCATTTAATCAAATTCTTAATGTATAAAATACTTGAATTTAAGCATTTAGATATATATATATATATATATATATATATATTTTTTTTTTTGTTGATAAATTTGTAACTAAAAATTATACAATAATAATTGATATATGATTTTTATCGTTTAGATAATAATAATGAATTACTTTATATTTTATCTGTCACAATTATGTATATAAAATCTAATATACTTTATTAATTATGAATTATTTTTATATGTAAGTGCTATACAATGAAAGTAAAATATAATATACAATATATTATATGTTATTAGAATGAAAAATATAATAAAATAAAATATATAATGGATTGTGGAGACTGTGATTTTTTTCATAAGTTACTTAGGTACTTTGTTGAAGTCTTTGGTACTAATAATTACGATATAATAATATTTTTTATGAAACTTAATATTAATCGCTTGAAATACATATATGCTGTCGATACAACTACATTACACTATTTTAACATTAATAATTATCTTTTAAAGTAAAGGAAATAAATCTTCACTATCTATTGACTAATTAAAAATTCGCGATAATTTAAATTTAATACATTATTTGCCAGGTATCAAGATATAACTGCGTCGATCAATTGACGGGGTAGAAATATTTGGTCGTTCGATTAGAGAAAAATAGGATGAGAGAATAAAATCTAATTTGGCTGGTCGTCGATCAGCTTTTTCAAGCAAATCTGACAGCAAGCACGAGTCGACCTACATTGATTCGAAATAGGAATAAATGGCGAAACGAGAAAGTAGCCTAGTGATGGGTACGAGATTTGATGTATAGACTATGATATACGGGTGTGTGTGTGCGCGCGCGCGTATGTAGTATTCCGATTGGCTTCTTCATATGCTCCGACTTGCTTATTTAATAATACTATCTAAACGAAATTTTTCATGGATCATTTTTCTTTATTAGAAAGGTTTCACGAACACAATCGAACTATTTATTACAAATATTTAGTTTTTTTTTGTTATTTATTTTTTGACATTATATACCCTTAATACGTAATACTGTTAATGTTATGTATAATTCATTACATATTTCAATATTTATATTTGCAAAATTCAAGTTTATGTACTTTATATTTCTAACAAATTTGACAAGCATCAATGGCAAGAATTTTATTTATTGTGCCTGTTAATGCCTCATGATTGCGGTATATTTCGAACTAATTAAAAATATAAATATCAATAAACTTATTACTTGACTATCATAGTTAAAGGAAACTTTAAAGGAAATTTAACAATAAATATATTACAATTAATATTAAATAAAATTGAAAAAATACATAAATAGCATAGTCATTTTTAGATATATTTTTTGAATAAATGATCTCATATGTTAAAAATACATAATATTAATAATATGATAATTATTAAGTACGTGATTAATATAAATATATTAAGTTTAAGTTTATATTTACCATGAAGTAATATTTTGAATGATTTAATATAACTAATGTAATAATTTTAAACAGAATGTTCATGTAAATCCTATTTTTTTTTTCACGATTTTATTTACATCTTATTAAAATTAATATTTGTTATGGTTGACAGTATATACATATATATATATATATATATATATTATTTGTTTAAATTCTTATATACACATTTATATTAATAATTGGCATTTGAATAGTTTAAAATGTTAAAAAGTGAAATACATTACTTATTGATTATTCCTCATTTCTATGTAATTATGCACAAAGATGTTTTTCAACACTTTATTTATAAAATGCCATTAAAAGAATCTGGCTTTTAAGAGATTTTACATATACAACTTTTTAATATTTTAATATATTTTATTTTTATTGCAATTTATTAGGTAAAGACACTTTTAAATCATACTAATATCATTCAAATGTGTATAATTAGAAAGCATCGATTTATTTGAAAATGTTTAAGGTGAAGAATGAATTATAAAAATTTATTGCAATTCATTCGCGTATGTATAGCGTATTACATGTTTGTATTCTTTTCTATTCGAAGCTGACTCGGAATTTGAATCTCATAACAATAATCAGCGGATAGATAATTTACAACGTAAATATTTATCATCAACGAATAAACATTTAACATCAATCAATAAACAGATTTAATCATAGAAATGCTTTACGTATTGCTGCTTAAACAGATTCATGTATAAAAAAAATACGGAAATTAGAAATAAATGAAACGCTTATTTTCTATCGTTACGGAGGTCAGTTTGTAATGTATAAGCGTTAGCAACGTAATAGCGATTGACGTGAATGCCGTATCCTTAAAGAAGCTAATGTAATATCCAACTAGGAAGTTAAAGGTAAGTTGGGTCGTTAAGGAAAGAGAAGGTGATCTTATCTCGTTTACGATCACATTCAGCGCCCACATCATACAGTTCGTTTTTTTCTCTTTAAAAATATCCGTTTAGAGAAAATTGATGAATCATAACCAAAGTGAGCACCATGTAAATAAAAACAATGGATGTAGAGGTGCATAAAGTGGATTTTACGTCTTCTGTCTGACAAAATAGATCACATAAGTCTTGTTAATTTTTAAGGAAAATTTACCATGTTATAATATTTATGTTAAACTCGTATAAGGTTAAGTGGCACTTAGGAATACGTTAGAGAGACTTAAAAAAGAGAGAAGAAAAAAATACGATCGAAAACAGCTTCTACGTTAGTATCTTTAATGCGCAGTCAAACATTCTTGGTTATTTAAAAACACTAACATTTTATGTTCTGGTTTTCTACACTTTCTTCGTCATAACAGCACCCCGCGTAAAAAGTAATAACATTTTTCCTTACTCGTAAAATGTCCTGGTAGATAAAGTTTCA
Source organism: Ceratosolen solmsi marchali (assembly GCF_000503995.2). Lineage (NCBI taxonomy): Eukaryota > Metazoa > Arthropoda > Insecta > Hymenoptera > Agaonidae > Ceratosolen > Ceratosolen solmsi. The sequence continues at coordinate 6,370,891 of NW_011948424.1, read as the reverse complement.
TTTAATTCGCAGGCGATACTTCAACTTGCTCCAATCAATATAACAAACAGCAAAAGGTCCTCGAAAGTTATGATTAACAATTTTTTTTTTTTTTTTTCCCCTTTTTCATTTATAATATCCAAGTGCAAGGTAATGGAAATAATTATCGCAAACGTATGAAACTTTGTAGACGCATCGTGAAAGAGGGGAGAAAAGAGGAAAGAATATGTGCGCGAGCGAAGGAAGAGAGACAAAGTGCAAGCGAGCGTCGCGACGTCGAAAGCGGCTTAAGTTCCTGGTGCTTCGTTTGAACGACCTTTTGGAGAGCCGGTGGACATATGTGGGTGGGTGCACGTACGCGTGTGAGGTAGAACTAGACGGAATTAAAAAGCGTTTATTAGCGCGCTCTGAAAAAAGTGCATAGAGTACGAAAGAAGAAAGGAAGCGCAAAGAGGAATTTCGGCTGAAGGTGGTGGGAGGTTGTTTAGGTGTATTGCCATCCAACAACGTGGCGTCAATAAAACCATGTCGCGCTCGCACTGCTCTATTCTACCAAAGAATTTATCCTCAGTTTCTTTTTTTCTTCTCTTTCTTTTATTTTTATTTTAACAGCCAACGAGAAATATCGTTATACGAATATTTCAGAATTTGCTTCCTCACATTGTTAATTATTATAAACGAGAAGTTGTTACATTGATTATAGTCAGTTCTCTCATACTGCACTCGAAGAAGTATTTGGATAGATTACTTAACGGGATTAGGCAGTGGTAAAATCATTTGTTTTAATTGCATTTATCGATGGAAGAGGCATTTTAAAACTATTCTGCAGTTAAATTTATGTCAAATTTCTTGAAACTATTGATTTAATAAGGGAAAACATGAAGCGGTCATCCCACATTATACGTTCCAAATAAATTTTATCGTCTTTTCGCCAAAGGACTTGAAGATTGTAAAGTACATTCCACATGCCCATAAACTTTTCTAAACTATATTGTTTTTTAATTGATACAATGAGAATAAATTTTACTTGTAAATATTTTAAGGCTTGTAACTTTTTTTTCTTCCAAACAAAAATACTCCCTCAATAGTCATTAATTGCCTCATTTAAATATGTTACAAATACAATTATACATATCAAACATTATATAATTTATATTATATAAATATTAAGGATGATGCGATACATAGAGTATCATACAGTTGATAAGTTCCATATCCAATATGGCATTCTTAAAAATATGAAGCTTTTAAAAAGAAAGTTCTACTTTTCAAGATTGTATCTCGTGGCGGATAAAAAAAAATCTATGGTATCTATGGTAACCAAACTTATTTTTCGATCGAGATCATCAAAAGGTATGAACTTTTATAAATACAATTTTTATACAATTGTCTTAGCTAGAAAATTCAACATTATTTTCATAATAGTACATGTGTATGTAATTAATAAATAAATTGGTATGTAATTATCGAGTCAAATCTATATCCAATCAGACCTGCTATATCTTTCTATTTTTAAATATTACACACTCTGCATAATGTTTCAATGTTGCATAATGTTGCATTTTATTTCAATTGCGTTACATCTTATATTTATAGCTAATTATCCATTGGAACGTTATTACTATCGAATTGTTGACGATTCTTCCGAATTATTCGCTTTTACATGTAAATTATCAATCCGTTATAATGAGCCATCGGCATTTTATTTTCCCGATTTCAGCAACTCATTTTGTTATGTTACGAAAAATTAATTTAATAATCAATTAAGGGCCAAGAAATCAGCTTAATTAATATTGCAGAAGCTATTCTCAAGAAAAAGAGAGAAGAAAAACGTAAAAATAAAAACGAGCATAATAGCGAGAAAAAAGAGAGCAATAGAAATGAATGCGGATAATATACGAGCTCGTGCGCTCTTCTGAAAATTGAAGTAACAGACCCTCAGCATTCTGACTTTCTTTTTCTCACTTTGTCATCACAGAGAAAAGTAGGCCAGGGCACGAAGCGAGCACTGGGGCGCGACAAAAGTCGCCGGCACGATTTCTAGGGAAGAGTCGAGTCGTCGTTGCATGCGGTCGCTCACCCATCGATCCTCACTTCCCGGAGGCGGAACCCTCCTCAAACTTTTGGCTTTGCGACGTGTTACCCACGACCTCTATCCTGGACTCTATCTGTTTACCTGCAAGAGCACCTACTTCCGACGACTCTAGATAAATTTGCCAATTCAATTGTTCCGAGTTATGGGAACTCAATATAATCTCGATATTTTACAAGACTCCTAAGCAGCATCGACTGTTGCTTTTGCTTTTCTTCTTCTAAATTGTAATTTTTTCTATTCAAAATGTCATTCTCGATATTTTTATAAAATAGTAAAGACGATATCAAACGACATAAATTATTAATTTTTTTATATAGCACCGACGATATTATTCATTATGTCATTCATGATAATTTCTCAATATATGTATGTATGTGTATATATACATATAATAAAAAATAATAATATATATTGTGGACAAATATGCTATGTGAACTGTACGTGTGAGGTGTGTTTCAAAATTTCTCTCGAATATTCAATAGCAACAGCTGAAGATATCCTGAAGTAGTCTCAATTGATAAAGAAAGTTAAACGGAATCGTACTTGGATGAAATTTGAGATTTCACTACTCTATTCCTGCATACCTGCTTAAATTACTTTTACATGTCTCTCATTCACTTTATTTTACGTTTAATAATGCATTATAGATTGTTATAATAAGATAAAAATTAGTGAAATATATTGTAACTGACCATTCATAAAATAAACATAAGTTATTATCATTAATGAAAGATTATTGAATTAAATTTTTACGAGATATTTTCTCATTCTACATTAAAATATCGAATTAAAAATATAATCATATTTATAATAATCGAGAAATGTAGCAAGGAAATGATATAGCTTTGATAAATTACATCACGTTCTTTGTTATTTAAATATTAAGCTTGAATGCAGAATACATGTGTATTAGTTTATTTTGAGTTTCAAAGAAAATTTAGTAAATTTACTAAGTTAAGGATTCCGATATTTGTTATGCTATTAAATACTGCAATTTTAACAGATAAATATAGCTGTTAAAATATTATTATTGTACGAAAACAAAAAACAAAACCAAAAGAAACAAAATTTCTAAAAATAAATGTAATATCTTAATAATGTATTCAGCTGTTGTCATATACCTTTGGAATATAATTTATATTTTAATTTCGCTGCATATGTATTAGTTAAAGGAAAGTAAAATTCTCGTGGAAATATTATTTTTTTTATAAAACAGAAAAGCATTACTTTTTCAGCGATTAAACAATGTATTAATGATTAATGTAAAATGAATGGATGTAAAAAAAATTTTTTTTTTTGTACACACAAGTAATTTTTTGTTATTCCATAGAAATTTAATTGGGCTAAGTATAAAATAATATTAATAACAAGCTTTTCTAAAAAATAAGTTGCACATAAATGAATTTAAATAATTTAATAGGAATTTTAATGAGAATATTCTCATAGAAAGTAAGACTTTTGGAAATGAATTAATATAAAATTAAGGTAAATACCCGGTTAAGTATGGAAAATTAATTATAAAAAATATATCTTATTTATTAAAAAAGATATTTTTATACTTTATTAACAAAAACTCATTGAATTTTGTTTCTGTTCGTTGCAGGATTATAAATTTGTTTCGCAAAATAATTCACATACATATTCATTCATAATATTATTTATAAGTAATTTAATTTTATTATCAAGATATATGTATTTCTTTGGAAAGAATCCATATTTTAAATAAACTTGATTCTGTTAAAAATTATTATTCATGTTATATGATAAGTAAATACAATTCTGAATTAATCATAAATTAATTTTCTAATTTTTTAAACAAACGTCTATTTAAATTATTTATTCGTCTATTGTATTTTGTGTGGACTAAATGGGTCCACGTTAATTTAATATAATTCAGAGATTTGAAATTGCTTGACTGCTTTGAATTAACGTGTGCATTAATGAAATTCTGACATGTTATTGACTTTACAAGAACGTTTTCATATTAATCTTCAAGGTATGTTATGCAATACAATGTATATAAAAGTGCAAATGATATAATGATATAATGATATAATGATGAATGTATATAAATGTGCAAATTTGCTTAAAAGTCTGTTGTTCTCCATTGAGTAGAAAATATTTTCTCTCTACAGAGATTAATTCACAAATAATTTCATTAACACCATTGAAAATAACATTATTGACTATAATTTTATTAGTTTTTTTTTTTTTTTTTTTTTTTTTTAAATTTTCATTCGAATTATTTATTTAAATTAATATTATATATCATTTATAGAAAATTGATGCCTAATTTACAATTGTTTATTATTTATTATAAAAATTGGAAGTATACTGATATTTATATGTCACGGATGAAAATTTTCATATTTCGATTGGATTTATTACAAGCATGGCGCAGAAAATATGATTTATTTATGGGAAAATAATATAATATATGCAGATATATATATAATTAATTTTAATATTAGATTTATTATTTCCTGAAATATAAAAAGGAAAAATAATATTTCAAGAAAAAGTTTGCTAATTTACATCAATATGATATAAATCCTGTTCCATGTCAATATAAAATTCTGTTAAAATGAAAAATCTATAACAGTTGATACATTACAAGTATATTTTAAATATCTATAAATATTTATTAAAGAAAAATAAAAAAGACTTGGGAAGTAGCCAATTTTATTGTTATATAATAATAATAAAGTATCTTCATGATAATGAGAGGTATACAGGTACTCAAGTAAATTTATAAGTAAATTTATATACTCATTTAAGTTATTTTATTATTGAAAAATTGAAGTTTCGTATTAATAAACAATTGAAATATTAAAAAAAAAATATTTTAAATCTCCAATATTATGCTTTATTGAATTCGGCTTATTGGCAATTACAATTATTAATGTACGTCATCATATAAAAATATAACCGTAATATAAACTTAGCTTTATCCTAATGATAAAAATGCAAAAAGGTTGATTTAATTTTAAGACTATACATTAATCATTTATTTCCGAAATATGTAATTAATTAATTTTACTTTGACATTTTCCTCTGCTTCTCAAAACATGCCAATCCCGAATTTAATATTTACATTTATAATGGAACTCTTATTATAACATATTTATCTTGTAACCTTTAATTTGTTACTTATAATCCCAATTATGCTCTATTGAATCTACACAGGCTCAATAATATCTTATTTTCTTTATAACGTTTATGCATTAACTCCCATACAATTTAATAGTACTAAATATAACAAAATGAAATGTTAATATATAACAAAGAATATAGTGTTTTTTACTTTGTATTGTGATTTATAATATCATGTATATAATAAGTATAAGCTTGTAGTTGGCCAAGGTTTGTAAGATTATTAGAAGCTTAACTCATTCTTTTGAATTATATTTTATGATGGTATAAGAATAAATAACTTGTAGTAAAGATAACTAAAGAAAAAATTGTAAAAAAAGATATTGTTTAATAAAATAATTAAAAGTATTGCAACCTATATTTATACTACGTCACATTTATCAAAATAGCTGCAAAGAACTTTTTTTTATATTTAAGATATTCACGACTGAATTTTATTATTCTACTTTGTTGCTCACGTTAAAAAAAAAAAAAGTATTAATATTAGTTGAGAGACATACATTCATAGAATGAGAGATAACATTAAATATTATAAATATTATATCCTAGGCATATTCTTTAATTCTTGAAATTGTAAAAATATATTATTTCATTGCAACGACTATATTATATTACAATTTGAATGAATTATTCGATCATACATATATAAAGGCTACTATATTACTTGACTCTTTTTCTTTAATAAAATAAAATCTTTAAAAATAAATAATCTCATAATTTTATTATATTTTACGATACTTTCTCTCGATACATAAATATCTTTCATTATAATAGTTATCTTTTGATAATACAATTATTTGTAAAACAATCTCATTTGTTATTTTTAATAATATATCAGCAGTCATTTATCGAATAACAGTATTTTAAATTACATTTAATTTATCAAGTATTAAATGAATTATATAATTGATAATAATGTTTTGAACTTGCATGAAAGATTCATTACTATATATATATATATATATATACAATATAACATAAAAATCAAAATAATATTTCACAGTCGTTACAATACCAAATATTTAAACATAATTTTTAAGTTTTTTCAATATAATAACAACTTATTTTATTAATCTAAAATGATTTAATTTTGTTTTTTTTATTTTATTTTTTTATTTTGTTATATTTATTTAATTTTATTTTTAAAAAGTTATTAGAAAGACGACTCAAAAATTCATTATACATCAATGTGATTAATTAAACAAATTTTATCATCGAACATATATTTTCAAATATACTAAACGTTTTTCATAATAATAGGATAATATCAAATAATTTTGAAGAAAGTTGTTTTATAATCGATTAAATCGCTAATTTGTAGCTTATTTTATGATAAAATTTATTATTATTTTAATACTGATGGTTTATCTAGATTTAGAAATATTTCAAATAATATAATTTTCATAAACTTTATTTAAGAGATTTGTTAAGTAATGCTTTATATACAAATGGGTATGGCATTAATTTTTAAATTCTGACAGAATAATTTAATGAAATATTGCATCAGAGATTTAATAGTGATTAATAATAAATTATAAATAAAGTTGTGCAATTATTTGTAATGCAATTCTTAAAGTAATAGATTCTCTTTTAAAGTTCTTAGTCTTTTTATACAAAATTAGTAAGATGAATGTTATTGAATAATTAATTTTCAATTAATGAAATTCAATATTTCCGTTTCATTCTTCTAGTTTTATGAAAAAATAAATGTTTTCTTTTACCATTATTAGTTTTCAATTGAGAACGTAAGTGATGAACGTACATAATAAAATATTCTTTCATCATTGATAACAACTATTATAATAGAAACAAACACGATCCTTTCGAAATGTGTACGATTTTTAAAAGATTTGCAATAAAATTTTTATCAATGTCCTATTTTAGAATAAAGCATTATTAAATTTAACTTTATATATATCATCTAAAATATAAAGTTAGGTTCGATTTATGAGGCTTCAGCTGTCTGTTGTTACTATAATATAATAAATATTTTGAATGCATAAGATTTGCATATCATTTAATTTCACGCAATTATGTAAATAATTGCTTAGACTTCATCAGTTTTTAACATTAAGATAATACAATTTTGTGGTATCAAATAGTAATTCTAGAGATAATTAATTATAATAACAATAAAATTGAATTAATTTTTTATTCCTGTGCTAATTTTATAAAATGTCATTAAAATTGTAATGACTGAAGATTTACATATATACAATAATATATAATTTATTATTATTATATAATCGTCATTACGTATTATAAAATTATGTATATTTACAAATTTAGTGAATAAAATACAATTATTATGTTCAAATAGAACAAATCCAGTATTAATGTCGAATAAAAACATGTGACTTAATATATAAAGAATAATTTTATAATTTTTAAATAGAAAAATATCGATAAATAATATCAATTAAATATTATTACAACTTCTTGCAAATTTGCGTAAAAATGTGAAATGGAGATTTAGTATTATTTATTTGGTTCTTGATTAGCAATTAATTTCCGAATTATTGATAGAACTAAAATAATGTGTTGATAATACAATCAATAATGAAATGATTTGGGATTATAATAAGTACTTGTGAAAACGTATTATTATTTATTATATTTCGCTAGGTAGAAGTTACTGTCGATACAAATGGATTGTTTTCACATACGAATGTATTAAGGTTTATTAATCAATGCTTTGTAATTCATTATACTTTGCTTTGTCGAAAGGTGATATTAAAATAAATTTTTAAAAACGAATGGCCTAGCAATTATCGTTGTATTGGAATACTTGCAAATATTATTATCTTTAATCGGTATCTCATTATGATAAAATATAAATAGGATAAGAAGACATTTGTATTTCAGTGTTCCATAAATAGTTTATAAATCTTTTCACCAATAAATTAATGATAGTTAATCTGAATATATTATTATATTCTTAGTAGATCAATGGAAGAAGCGCACTTTTTTATTAGTAAATTAAATTCTATTAGCGACGATGATCCAATAGTTATTATCGGCACCAGAAATAAAATGGTACCTTATACTATCAACTGGGACTGGGGTTAGTTTTTATCGAATCATGAGTAAGATATTTAGTAAAACGAGTTAGTATTAGATAGATTTAAAAAGGTTTTTCAAGATACTTACTGTCGCCAGTAAACTTTGACACTGTAATGACACATTTACCGAGTTCAAATGTTATAACAAGGACTTTCTATTTTTGTTTCATAAACTTAAAATAAATTTTCAAAATAGCGTAAGCGTTACATTTCACTGAATAGTTGATAACAATAATACATTATAATGTAACCATAATAATGATTTAGGATTAAAAGAGTGAGAGCGAGAGTGAGAGTGAGTGAGAGAGAGAGAGAGAGAGAGAGAAAATGCAAGGAGGAAATGGGTGAATATGTGAATTTTTCAGGGAATCAAAGTCCTTTCTTCTCATTGTATATTATTAAAATAAATTTTCACATAAACATTGAAATTAATTATTTTTTATTTCTCTATCTTTTTTTCCCTGCAATAATATTATCTCAAGTCTAACTATAAATCATGTATATATATTTTATTTTAACTTGGATGAAGACGATTAATGAAAATTGCCGACAAGCAAATGGAATTAAGTAGACGTAATAAATATTATATTGTAATAGGTAAATTAATTAAAAAGAATTGCAATTAATCTTACTATAAAATTAGTCATATATTGAATATTCTACGCCATTGATTAATAAGTCGTACATTCTCAATATTATAAGATGTAATATAAATAATAGTGTTTATGTTCATGGCTTAACGAAGATTCTTTTTCCTCTCGTCCATTCTGGCTAATCTTTCGTTTCGATTTCTGTTTTATTAGCTTTGTTTTATGGTTTTATTTTCGTTATTATTGAAACCGAATCTTTATAGCTGATTCATAAAGTCTTTATAAGTCCGATGAGCAACAAATGCACATTGTAAATAAATAGGAAATACTCTGTAAGAGTATATTATCAATGTAAAAAAAAAAAAAAAAAAAAAAAAAAAAATTTTATTCAAATCCGAAATGTCGTTTTTAATCTATGAATAATTTTTAATCTACGAATGAATTTAATCTGTGAAATGAAATGAATGGTAATCCCATTAAAAGTGATATTATAAGAGGAAATAAATTTGTATAGTCTATTCTGAAATATGTTTTAGGTTTAAATTAGTACGTAGGATAAAATAAAGTATAAGATCATCCTCAAAATCGGAATTATGTAAGTAATGATAAATAAATATATATAGAGAAAAGTGAAATATCAATTGTAGTAATTAAAAAGATAATGATTTGCTTATACTACAGAGACAAAAATTCATAATAAATGTTATACTTATAAATATAAATAATATACATAGTAGAATAGTTATTTTTATATATAAATAATAATATGAATTTAAAGACAAACTTAGTAAATACAATGAGAAAACACTTAATTATATTCTGAAATGTTGAAAAGTAAAATGAAGTATAAAAAAAAAAAAAAAGAAAAACATAATTATATAAAAAAAATATTTGAAATATCAATCTTATCGTTATCATAAATATCAAAGTAAAAACATAATTGATAGAATTTCCTACTACTTGATAGACATAATAATTTATAAATGATTATAAATTATAATCATCATAAATTTTTTTTATATTACCAATAAATTTTGAATTTCAGAAATGATTAATTATATTGATATTACAAGCTTTTGAAATCTACTATTAAAAATACATGATTTTCCTAAAGAAATAGACAAAAAATGATATTACAATCAATTAAATTGTAAGAAAGTGATGTATATAATAAAATATTATGAGTCCTAAAAATCAATCAAAATTTAATATAAGATATGAAGATTTTGGATGAAAAATGAACTTTTGTAGGAATAATTAATTTAAGAAATTTTAAATTTGATAAAAAAAACTCATGAGATACAGTGTCATCATGTAACAATATGATTTTTTAATAAAATCATTAATCACTTAATTATTGGAGAATTTAAACAATACAATATTATATTTTCAAATAGGAAAGTTAATATTATTTAAGGTCAATGAGTAAGCAATTAATAATATATTTTTTATTATATAAACATTATAATATTTATCCATTGTTGTCATGATATGTTAATATTAAGTGATTTTAATATTATGTCTTTGAGTTGTAGTGTTAAAACATTTTATAGTTTGATTTTTATAAAATTTTAATCCTTGTGAAATTTCTAGTGATTCAACCAAATAATTTTAGTCAAATATTTTTTTTTTTTTAATATAATGCAGACTTATTGTATATAAAAAATTTCTTATATTAAAGAAAGTTAATTTCATATTGAAACTAATTGAGAAAACAATGATAATTAATATATTGGCAAATTTTTTTCATGTTTTTGTTAAATTTGAATTTTAAAATAAAAACAATTTAAAAATATTTTAAAAGCATCTTTTAAAAGGAAATTCTTTTATTTTTTGTTGTGCTTTCAAAATACAAGTTCAAAATTTTGTTTTGATAACTTAAAAGACATTTGATATTTTAAGAACTACTTTAGATTATTAAAAAATTTAATGATGAAAGTAACTATATAAAAAATGTAATAAATAACTGAAAAATTTTATTGAAAATTATCGCAATAACAATAAAATAAATGGAATATGTTTTATGTAACGTGCTATAGTTGCAGAATTAGTCATTACAAACATTTTACGTTTCTCTTAAACTACATGAAATTATTTGAGTATGACGTAATATTCGAGTTTAAGGTATAAAATACTATTGTACTCAGTATATATATATATATATATATAATGTCATTATAATTATGTATTTATTATTTAATATTTAGTATAATTATTCGTTCCGCGTCAGTAAGAATTCACAAAAAAATATCTGAAAAATAATAAATGTACTTGGACAGAAGTTATGAGTGTGTTGTTAACGCGCTAGGAAACTTTTAATAGAATATAATAGTTGATATTCAAAATTATAACTTTGATAATAAAATTTCCTAATTTTATTTCAAATATTATTTATTTTTAAAATATACTATTTTATGCTGTTAAAAAAATCATAAATTTACATTTTCATAAATTAACATTTGTTGTAATAATTTTGATGGCATCAATTTATACTAATATAATCTAAAAAATTTCAATTATTAAAGATTAATTATAAATAATTCATGAAGAAATTTACCGCTATTTTCCTTTAATTTAATTATGAATTTAGTTCCATTACGATATATCATTTTTTGTGTCGAAAAAACAATAATTTGTCACAACCGAATATGTTTTTTTTTATTATTTAATGACAAAAACAAAGCACCATGAAAATGAATTTAAGTTTTAATTGTGACATATTTACATAGAACTCCATTTAATAATGAGAAAATTTTTATTTTTAATATCTCATTTACCTATGCATATATTTAATATTTATTTATGTGTAATTTAATACGAACGCCAGTGCAGACAGGCGGACACACGCAATGTGAGAGAGAGAGAGAGAGAGAGAGACACAGAGAGAGAGAGAGAGAGAGAGAGAGAGAGAGAGGGACGCACGCACATACACACGTACACGCACACACGTGGCCAAACGGAGCCTCATCCGCATCTTTATACGATAAATGTGACAAAATACTTCTATATAAGCAAGATCGTTTTTAATCTCGTGAAGAAATAAAAGATTATTCAAACTATTTAACAAGTGAAATACGTAAGCATACAGCTCGAGATAAAATAATTAAAATTGCGCCCAATACATGGATAATTCATTTATCATCTCGTATTGGGGAATAAATGTGAAATCTAGATCTTAAAAAAATCTACATGTACGAGGAAAACGGGATAAAATATAAATAAAAGGCAACGAAGCGGTTTCAAGACTGTGAAGCCGATCTACAGGAACGTCCTTCGATGCACAATCACGACCATATGCTCGCAGGCTTCTTCTTCTTCTTCTCTCTTTACACGAATATAACCATCTATTCGTTTCGATGAGGCTGCGGCCGCATTCGTAACTCAAAAGTTGGAGTCTTCAAGCTATGAAGAGATTGAAAGAGCAGACCCACGTGTACAAAGGGACGGAAGACAAGTATCTCTCGAGCTTATACTCTTGCTATCACCATCTCTCTTTATCTCTTTATCTCTTTCCTTCTCTCTTACTCTTTCTTCTAATTCTTCCTTCTCATTCTCTCTATTTCGCTTTCTTCCCTTGCAAAGGGCTGCGGCTCAAAAATCGATCCGTGGAAGTACTGGCTGCTAAAGATGAGCTTTGATGATTGCCTGACGTAGACTATAGATACTTGAGTATAATGTGCCATCAACTTTCACTCAACCCTCTCTCTATTTCACTCTTTCAATCTCTTTTCTTGCTCAGATTTGTGCATTAGCTTCGTACTTCAGTTTAGTGTGATATTATTCTATAACATTGAGGAGAACTGGAATACCATCGAGCATTGTGACTGAGTAAAAAAAAAATTAAAAAAAAAAATAAATAATAATAATAATAATAATAATAATAAAAATTATGATTTTGGAGAATTTATAGAGGCTTTTTTAAATTCGAATAGCTTTGGCTCGCGAAATTCTTTCATAAAATATTTCATTTGTTAATTAATGCACATAGCAAAATCTTAATTAACACTGTTGAAAAGGATTGAAATGGATTTTTGGAATTTTCACGAAATTCAATACAACATTTAAAGCAAAGTATGAATAATATTTAAATGGAAGATTTAATGCCATTGATTACAGAACAACGATGGAGTGCGTTTAAGTCTATATTGCTTATTAAATTCAATGATTAAACAAATATTTAATAACTTCAATTTACTCCTGATTTTTATGCAACTAATACAGCAACAAGAATTTCTAAGTACAATTTTATTATTTTTTGTTCTTTTTTTTTGCCTTTATTCTTAAATCTCTAAATATTTTAAGAAATATAGATGGTTTACCATTTATTTATATAGTTAACCATTTATTCATAATCTTAAGAATAGCTATTATTTCAGGAATATAATGCAATATAAAATTTACTTCACCTACAAGTAATAACTTCATTTGATGTACACAAATTCCATGTCTATACAATACTTCATCCAATATCAAATTACTTATACTTTATTTATTTGAATTTATTGAAATTTTAATTTAAATATAACACTTTATGTAGTCATTTAAACTTTTCTATTTATTTTAATATATTTTTAATATTTTACAGTGATGAGCTCTAAATAATTTACATGTCATTGTTTTAAATCTTATAATAAATATTTTATTTAATCTGATTAATTCACTCCTTTTAACCTTTTTCTTATATTCGTTTTTTTTTTTTCTAAAAATGCCTATCTCAAAATATAACTCATCTGCATTGAAGTATATTGGAATGTCAAAAAATATAGCAAAGATAAGAGGAAAGATGGAAATCTAGTAATAAAATGGATTTATAAGTGTTAAAATAACCGTCAGTGCATGAGAGATTGTATTGATAATTTACAAAAATGGATGTAAGTAGTGATGCGTGCTATATAATAAAGAAAATATTATAAAGTTAAAACTTGTAATGATCTTTGGAAAAAAAACATAAAAATTATATTGTTAATCCTAAATTTGTAAATCACATGTACATAAATATTTTATTAATTCATTGGTGTTAGGTGCAATAATATACAGATATTCGTTACGTAACATTATCATAAAACTTTTTTTTTTTTTTTACTATAAAAAGTGGGGTCGTAAGTCTTAAATTTCAAAACGGAAATATTATTTACATTTTTACTGAAAAAAATCAATAGAAAATTATTTTAGATTCGAATCGGCATTGAAGGAAACGGAAATCGATATTTTCAATATTTTCTATGTGTACGTGAGATGGAAATAGATTTGAAAACAAAATTATTTGTTACCACATATATGAAAAAAGAAACATTCGAATATTATTGTTGCGTACGTGTTGCTTATATATTATGTTTCGAGAACATTTGTCTTTCAGATATCTATGCTAAAACGAACAGAATGTTGATAATATTTCTGACTGTGTTTTTATTTTAATAAAAAAATTTAAATTATTATTCGGACGTATGCAACTGAAATATTCCAGGATTCTTTCACGAAATAATATAGAACACGAAGTATATTTGAATAAACTATTAATGAACTAATAATTGAAACAAATATTAGTTTAATAATAAAAATTGTGCACGAAGATATATGGTTTGAGTTTTTAAAGTCAATAATTCATTATTCCATGGTCGGTAAGGCCGTGATGGAGATTTATTCAATATTGTGACGTGATAGATAAAAATTCTTATTATAATAATTAATTATATTTCATGATATGCATTATTGGTAATGTAAGTAAGAATAAAATGTAAAGATCAAAATCAATATTCATTTTTCAAAATATATTCGTAAGTTGAATAATAAAGTTAATCGAAGAATAGAATATACACATATCTTTTAAAAAATTCATTTCTCCACTGAAAAATAAGTTTAATCTTCATTAGATTATGATGTTGAAATTTACCTTTCATTCGAATATTTTAATATAATGATAGTTTTGTTGGATTAATAAAATAAATGTCTAAATAAAAATATAAAATGTAATTAATGAAAGGATAATATTAATTTAAATTTATATAATGATAATAATGAAGTACTTGTTTATTAAATTACAATTGCTCAGTTATCTTATAAATTCACAGTAGTATAATGCGCTTGACTCTATGCGAATGAATTATCTGTGGAAATTGCTTTGGAAAATCTTGGTTAAGAATAATCTAATTATCAGGATTGTTTATGTTTTGAAGGTCGTATTGCGGATGTATTCTGCGGTACGAACATTAGTGATGTGCAATGCGACAAGAAGTTCGAGAGGTAAGAATTACAAAACTGATAAAGGTGGAATTATTTGTAAGAAAAAGGAAAAGTATAAGCTTTTAATATTTATTAAAATTTTATATTAATTTTATATTATATCGATAAATTATATATTCAGCGTAATTAGGAATTGAAAATATTAAAAATCTATATATAGTTATTGTATCATAACATGTAGATATTGTAGCATACAAAAATATTGGAAAAAATTTTGTCAATTCTTATTTCGTATCTTAATACTAAAAATTCTTAACATGTCAGAAGAATTTTCGTAAAATAAAGATTTAATTAACGAAAATATCAGTGCATAAGGAAATGCATGATTGAAGAATATATAAGTAGTCGTTTAGAAAAATGAGATTCGATTTTTTTAAATGAACGATTTATTAGAAAGACTAATGGTAATAATAATATTTGTTGTTTAGTTAAATGTATGCATTTTATCAAAAAGTATTTCAAAATTGGGTCGAACCTGATGTAAAACAAGAAGGATAACTAACCACCGAATACAAATGGTTTGCTTAAAAGTTTGACTAACTATTTTAATAAATTAATAGACTTTCTTGAGCATGTAAACGAAAATGTATATAATTTTGCTTTGTCCAGCAATGATTAGAGTTTTTCAAAATATAATAACTGCCATGATTAAATTAGAAAATAATAAAATAGTAAAATAGTAAAAGTTTCGATAGTAATGTACAAATAATCCAGTAAATATAATCCAACACACACGCACACACACACGCGCGCGCACACAAACACACATATCTGTCTCATTATAATTTAAATGACAATCTTAATTGTGTCTATTAAAATTTAAAATGTCATACGGAAAACAAATATTTTGTTCTAAAAGGTATGCGATCATGATATTAAATTTTCAAAAAATAAGTTTTGCAATATATTTTTAAGAATACCAGTTTATTAAGAAAAAGGACAAGTAAATATTGAAAAATGTTGGATGATAATATAAAATTTCTATAAAAAAAATTATATATATAAAAATTAGAAGAAATAATGGTTATTCATAAAAAAAAGCCTTAGAATTAATAATGTTTCTTTATATTATATTAACAAAACTATAAAAATATATTGCTTTATTATTTCTTTATATAGTTTTATTAGATGCTTTTATTATAATCAAAGTAGTAAATATAAATCTATGTTCATGAAGTTTGTAAAAATGAAGTTTTTCAACCATTAAGATATTACGATAATTTTTAATCAATTAAATTTATGCATAAACACATAATCTAACTAAATAATAAATTTCACATAGGCTTTAATTTTAACGGATTTAAAGATTAAAATAAATAAATAGTAGCATTGATGATTATCCTATATGAATAGTAGCTTAAACAAAAGTAAGCTTATATTTCTGTATGGCATTATTAAATTTAGCTAAAAAAAACTTTCATAATAATAATGACAAGGAATAGAAAAGTATACATAATAGGAAATAAGATAAGTGTAATGTATTATTAAATAGAATTTAAATAAAATAAAAACGAGTCTGCAACTAATTCTTGATAATGTAATTTTTTCAGTGTTTTATATTTATGAAATTATGTGAAGAAAAATTTACCTTCTTAAATAACGGAATGTTGTCATAGTTGGCATAGAAATACATCATAATCTAATAATATTACAAATATTATTAATTCTTTCAAGTTTAACAAATACGAATAATTTGATGTCTTTTGAAATTAAAAAAAAAAAATTTAAAGTAATTTAAAAATATTTATACAGCATTAATAGTTTTTAATTCATGTTAAATGTCATATCTCTTTATGAAATTATTAAAATTTGTCCTTGTGAAAATAAAATTCAATGCTTTCATTCGCAATTTTCTTAATGAGTATGATAGCTCATTTATTTCACGAAAAAATACATTGTTTAATTTATACATTGTATAATAAATATTTATATAAATAATGTCAAATTAATGACAGTGAAAAAGCATAACTTGAAGTGCTTGAAAGTCTATTAAAATAGATTCACTATAGTTTATATACTTTCAACATTTATTCTCTTTGTTAAACTCAATTGTACAGAAAAGAAATGTTTATAAACAATACTTATATTAAATTTAATTTGTGCTGTAAATTATTTAAGTGAGTCAACTTGTAAACTATGGGTATCTTGAGTGATGAATCAATCGTTTGCGATTGGTAGCGCTAATTTTACACTCTGACTGACGAATCGCTACTGTCTAGTTCTTTTCAATTTTCAAATATACACGCATATATCAACAGAGTTGATAAATGAGAGAATCGCTTATAGATTAGTTTTCTATTTGCATCTAGCAAAGTCTTCAAAAATATCGCTTATTTGCGAAAGCTATTGTAAAGTGGAGTTAATTAAGTTGTATTTTTATGTATATTCATGTAACGTAAGAATTCATAATAAGAAATAAATGAAAAGAATTTATTGAAATATATACAATCAATTATGAATGCGTAATTTTAAATAAAAAAACTTATTAAGCATTCAAAATTGGAAAAGAAATTTGTAGTTGATTTTTGATAAGAAATTTATAAAAGTTTTTAATGAAGTATTTATTATTGCTTGAAAAATTTTCAAGTTTTAAATTTATTTGCCAAATCAAGTTGATTTATTGGAACGTCGTAGTAAAACAAGTTACATACAAAACGTATCTTGTTAAACAAAGACAATTTAGAGGTATTGTTAACGACTATAATTAAATTTAATGATGATATAAGTAGGATTTTTATTGAAAAAAAAAAAAAAAAAAAAAGAAAGTTTAATGAAAAAACTTTTTAAAAAATTATTAACAACAGCGCGTGTGCATTTAAAATATTCAAAATACTTCTAAATTTATAAGAATTATAAATTTACAATTCTTAATGCTAATATATAAGAAATAAGGAGTAATTTGAATGATTATAATGATTTTGAAATTTGAAATTTAATCATTGAAATAAAATAATTATAAGATTCTCAATGACACAAGGCTTATAAATTTAGAAATTTAGAATTTAACTCATAAGAATGATCAATAAGATAAATTCAGATAGGAGGACTCGGGTGAAACTGTTCATAATCAATGTAATATTTTTTAAATCTATTCGCATATCTGTCCTAAGCAAATTCGATAAAATTCACTCTAAATTCCGATGAAAAATAAGAAAAAAACGTCTTGCCGTAGAGAGAGAGAGAGAGAGAGAGAGAGAGAGGCAAATATTATAAATAAATAAGACTGGATGTCCAGTGCAGGATCTGTAATGTCAGGACTAAGATATGATTTATTTTCGCAGCCGTGATGGCTGTAGGACAATTGAATACGCTAAGCGTAATTGAATGATTTACGACTATGCTCGGAAGAATAATATTCTTCCTTTATTTCCTAACCCTTTGCAGTTGAATATTATGTTTTTAGTATAGTGGGAGGACAGTTGTTGAATCGGATTAATCTTCAACGAGAATTTTACACATTTTAAATAAATGGACAATTTAATATTAAATTTATTACCTTAATTTTTATCGCGCCCTTGTATCAATTGATTGAATGTATTAGAATCGGAATATACGTGCGTGATTTCAAAGACTTTACGGCATTTTTTCGCAATAATAGGTGGTGAGCAAATAGTAGCGCGAAAATTTTGAACAAACGTTACGGGCCATAAAGTGGAAGTGAGTAAAAGGAAAATATACAAGAATCGCGTTAAATCGAGAGATGGGAAGTGGATGGGAAGATAGGTAGGTCACACGGGTCCGCCAAGTCTTTTCACATACGAGCATGGATGTAGCATTCCGAGAACACGTTGTGGATGTACTTGATGTAGTGCATGAAAAATACAATGTATCTATCTATCTATATATATATATATATATATATATATACAAATATACAAACAGCAGCTGAGACAGATAAAAGAAAGAGGAAGAAAGAAAATAAGGGGAGAGAGTGAGAGAGAGAGAGAGAGAGAGAGAGAGAGAGTACGAAGGAGGGACTATAAGGACCAAAGGAATACGATCTCTCACTTTAATATCGAAAAATATGTATCGATTATGTGAATATCTCGCTTAAGATAATAGAAGAGATGAATTAGATACACACACAACTTCATCGACGACACAATCGACAAAGCGAGTAGTTTATCCAAATAATCCCTGCTGAATAATCATAGTGCAAATGTAAAATGAAAGTTACAAAGAACATTGACGAGTTTGTAGGCTCGACGGCGAAAGTCCTCTAGCGCAAAATCAAACCGGTAGTAAAGTATAAACAAACATTTGATTAAGTAAGTATTTAGTTTATCTATTATTTTTAATTAGTATCGCGTATGCCCAGAGGAGGTCGTTGCGCTGCTTCGTTCGGTATATTCACCCTCGATAATTAAGCGCGGTGTAACGAAGCGGAACAGCATAGTTAGCGGATTTTTCTGGTAAATGGGTAAAGTCGATCGTTGGAGGCAGTGGAGAGAGCTCAATCGAAAATGAGAAAGTACCGTAGCCGTAGGCAAAGAGGCAAATTTGCCTGATAGAAATTAATTTCTGCCCTAATTGAGGATCGTGATGGGGGAAGGGGGGAGGTAACGCGAGGTGGAAATTCGTCGTAACGAGAGGGACCGATTAGCCGATTACTATAGTATGAGAAAGAAAGTAATCGAGTTGGGTATTATACATCCTTGCGTGGAGGTCGGACTATTCCGATTTTACGACGTCGAGGCAAACAGCCGGGAGTGTACATCGACGTAGATAGCCGGTCCGTTACAATAAGACGAATTGATACTGAAGGGCTTAACTAGAAGATCGGGAAGGCTGTGGGAGTCCTGCGGGGATAGGGAGATATCGTAAGATCGAGGCTCGATGATAAGATGGGACGGCGCGAGTGAAATCAGGCTGGAATTGGCTACGGGTAGGCAGCGGTGGTCATCGCGTCATGGTTCCCGGCAGAGCTCGAGAGGTCGCTTTGGATCAGCTCCCATCGCTGCTCGGTCTTCGCGGGAGCGAGAATTGCGGCAAGGAGAGTCACAAGAGCCGCTCAAGTCAAAATGTAGTCGCTGAGATTTTGTCACTGTCGCTTTTACGGGAAATCAACTATGCGCCATTGCCATTCGGAAAGCATGTAACGTCATCGCCACAGTGAGCAGACGAGTCCATCGAATGTGATATTGTTTCTTTTTTCTTTTTTTTTTCTTTTAAATGTATTTCTCTCTCTCTCTCTCTCTCTCCCCTTTTTTTTCTTTTAAATGTATTTCTCTCTCTCTCTCTCTCTCTCTCTCCCTCCCTCCCCCTCCCCCCTCTCTCTCTCTATCTCTCTCTCGGACCATGTTACTGGACAAGCATTTATATCTATCTCGATGTCTTTGAAAGCCGCGAAAAATGTCTTTGTTGAATCCATTTGTTTAATTTCAAAATCAGTAAATCAGTTGCTTCGCCGCTTTTCTTTTAAATCGAGCATAATTTAAAAGAATAATGCCCAAACCTTACGTCATCCATTCGACCAGAATATTCACCAGGATAATATTATCATTGTATAATAAACGGGAATCTTCAGTTATGACTGATTGTACAGAATTCGATATTTGTTAAAAATATTTAATATTCGACTATATTAATAGCCGGCTCGAGTTTTCATTTAATTTTTCTTAAAACTTTGCAGCGAATGATCGATTACATAATATTTGAGAAAATAAGCTCATGCTCGAAACACACACACACAGACACACATCGTTCTTAAATATTACATAATTAATTGACTTTTTAAACGTCTAAGATTGATAGATATTTTATAAAATATGTTGATAAGTAAAAGTGTTTTTAAAGATTTCGATAAAAGGCCAATTCGCGTTTAAAGGAACTTATTGAATTATATTCGATTAATCGACTGAATCGCATACTTTTACATACAGTCGAGAAATGCATAATGCAGAGTCCGAAGAATGTTTTATTAAGCTCTTGAAAATTATAATGAGAAATAGGACATCGTCAGGGATATCTATTCTAAAACTACGCACAATACAGTTTTGTATTTTTTTTTTTTTTTTTTTGTTTTGTTTACTGAAAAGATTTATCGTTTAAAAAGAATTTTAGCTTTTTTGATGAACAACTCGAACGAACTAGACGTCCCGATCTTCCTGCTTCAACAATAAAGCCTTACGCTTTATATAATGTAATTTTTGTTATTTATTTTTGAGTTCCGTAGTCGTAGTCAAAGAATTTTGATCTATATTTAGGGCTCGATAAATTTTATTCTGACAGTTAAAAGAAAACATTTGTCGGAAAAAAGTGAAGCGTTATTGGAATATGCTCGATGGTTGTCTAAACAATAAAATTTGTGCACGTGCGCGCGCATGAGCTTATACGAAGCTGCTGAGTTTTTAAAAATGCTTTCATGGCTAAATTTAATATACTTATATATATATATATATATATATATATATATATATATAATATTATTTTTGTTATATCTTATCAAGTTGAAAATGTTCTCTTATTTCGTGATATATCGTATGCAGCATATAAATGACGAAATTCGAGGATTCGAGGATTCGAGGATTCGAAAATTGCTTTCAACGGACATGACATTACAGAATGAACAAAATTTTATGCATTTCGGTCTTTGCAATTTTATTTCAACTAGCTTATAATATGCATATTTATCTATCTATTTCACTTACCTCTATTATTCATTGAAATTATATTTTAGATTGTAATCAGATATTTAAATTCTTTATTTACATGTAGGAGCTCAGGTATAAGCAGATGCGAAGGATATATGTATTTGTGTATGTACACATTGTTTGTATTTTCAATTTCATAATATATCATGTGTAGCAAGGATATTACAATAAAATCTACCATCTGCTATTTCAACATAATTTTTTTCTTCTTTTTTTTTTTTTTTTTTTTTCGTAAAACAAGAATATTTCCTAGAAATAATAATACTGTTATTAATAACATAATAATGACTAGTTAAATCCAAACTACAATATAAATTTAATTATTTTCCATTTAAGACCAAACGCGGTTAAGTAGTTAAAGCACATAATTTAGTATTTGTCATATGTTGTAATATATGTACATAATAAATAAGAGTATAAGTATCTAATGGCAATACTTACAAAACAGGCTTATACATTGTTATGAATTGTAAAAGTATCGTTGTTAATAAGCTGATTTAAAAGATTAATTAGTATAAATCTACTATAAATATGAATTAAATTATTATTTTTCAATTTTATATAGATAGATCATAATGTAACTTTGCAATTTTTATTTTCATAAATTTTTTGAAGTTAACAAAATCTGATGCATCAGCTATGTGCTTTTACCAGCAACACTATCCACGTATTTTTAGACCGCAAAATATAGAAATATGAGTAATAAAACAAATGCATTCGGCACATTTTGTTGGATAATATTTTCGTAAGAGGAAGAAGAAAATGTATTTGTGTCATTGTCAAAGATTGTAAAAAGTATCTTTACTTATATAGACGCTTTCTCAATCATTTACTTATTTTTTTAAAAAAAAAAAAAAAAAAAAAAAAAAAAAAAACTATTATACATCTATGTATAATACAAATATTCTATTAAATTATCTATTTTATCAATATTTTTCTGAGGTAAAGTTAATAGTCTCTTAATATTAAGATTACTAATATTATACAAAATCTAATAATGTCAATTTATGTGATTACAAACGTATGAAAGTCGCCAAACGAATGTCAAATTCATTCTAATAACTAAGTTAATCCTTATTTATTATTATTATTTGAATAAATTTACAAGATCCATTAGCCATTGCACTTTAGAGTATTGACAATAATATATAGAAATTTTTTAATTCTAATATACATTCAACCATTTATATTACCAATAAAGAAGAACCAATACTTACCGCCTTAGATTAAAATACAAAGAATGCGCAGGAAAGAAAATAGAAAAGTTCGGAAAGGAGAAAACTTTAAGATTTGTATCTTTTAATATATCTATGATATAATCATTATTGCCATTATTGAAAAAATGGAGAATTTTAATTAAAAATAATCTGTGCAATATGGTAAAAAAAAAAAAAGAAGAAATTTTTCGATACCTACACATAATTGCACTATTATTTATGAATAAACGGGCTCGAAGGAGGCAATTTAACATATTACATATTAATTGATTTTATTTGTTATTCGAGATTAGATCTGCTTAAACATTGTAGTCGATATCTTTTAAGCATTTCCTTAGCTTATGCAAAGATTTTGAGCTTAATTAACAATTTACCGTTATTAAATTAATAGAGTTTTATGATAAAATCAAGTTTTATTTGTAAAATATTATAAAAGCATAATAAAATGTAAGCATTCCAGTACTAACTGTGATTGAATATAAGGCAACAGTATTGTAAATTTTTGTCCATGTAATGATCGATTGTAATTGATTTCATCGTTTTTATAATTAATTGACAATATATATGAGCTATTTGAAATATTAATCGTATTATTTTAATGTTTATAGTGAAAAATTCGTTTTGCTCCTATTGTTTTTAGAAATTTTCAAATAAAAAGCTAAATCTATTGTAATTTAAGGTAATGCATTTATTGTAATCATTATATAATGTTATAACGGTTCATGTAATACTAATGAAAATGTTGAAAAGTATGTAAATGCCAAAAGTATTAAACGAAAGATAGTTTTATTTATATTTGAATTAAGAAGCCCATTATTCAATTTCGTCCAAATAATTTTTATTTATACAACTTGTAGCATAAAGTAGATTCTCACAGAAATTTAGCTGATATTTTATATAGAAATGTAATGTATGTATTATTAATATTTGCAATATTTTAATATTTGCAATATATGTGTCATGATGCTTCAAAATATTTTTATAGATAATATATTTTAATTATTTGAGTTGCATATCAAAATCAATATCGCGCAGTTTTAACGGAACACTAACAATAATCACTAAAATAATATAATAACGTTTACTAGTTCCTTTGTTACTTGAAAAAAGATATTTCTCGGCATTAGAATTTCGATATTTTATACACAAACGCCCTCGCGCTCACACACACGCGCGAGCGCGCACACAGAAAGAGAGAGAGAGAGAGAGAGAGAGAGAGAGAGAGGATTATACAAGCTTTAACGCTATTATTTTAGGTATTTAAAATGGATATCTGCAGTTTCTCATATATCTCAGAAGGACAATTGACATTATTACCGCGTATAAAGCTACCGATACTCGAAACGTGACTTTGATATTTAACATTAGACATTAATATTGCTTGGATCGATTTTGCCTTAAATAGTCGAGTAATTTCTTTAAATTAATGCTTAAAACAAAAAAAAAAAAAGTAGTTAGAGCTCGAGATAATGTCGGGCGGAGGTCTTCAAATTCAAATGTTTATAATTAATAAATCGTTGCCTCATTCGGCAAGAAGTATGATAGTAAATCGAGATTAGACGAGTTGAAATTGCATGTACAATAATCGTATCGTGCCATGGCGTAATAAAATTACAGAATAACGTTTAAGGCTATGATATATATCACATGCCGTACACGTACACCGAAATGGAGCGACTAAACTCGTAGTTAAATTGTGTTTATCCTGTCATAGTATGTAGGTCCCGTCGTTGCCAAACGAATATTCACGTATCGAACGGGCACATAACGATCGCAAAATCATCGGCGTCCAGCATTTTCAGAAAACGGATCCTCGCAAGTAACGACCGATGTGAAGCTAAGACGCGAGATGCCGAAGAAGAGGATTTGCCTGCTTAGCAAGTTGGGCCCGGGGTGCGATCCTGTCTTTCCTGGTGCATCCTTGGTGCATCCTTGGTGCATCCTTGGTGCGTCAGGATGGAAGTCGACATTGTCGAATCGCCTCGCGTGCTCACGCGGATATTCAGCCGATTATGATTATGATGATGATGATGATGATGAGCGAAATAATTGTTCCATTGAGCGTTCCGTATATATATTTGTTTAAAAAATCCTTTTCTCTGCGGATTACGAGACTTTGGTCAATACGTTCCACAACTATTTGAGCCTATTATACAAAAGTTGTAAATTAATTTTTTAATGCATTTATTCTGCGAGTAAGGATTATCGGAAGATTTAATATAGAGATCGATAAGGGAGCGGTTATTCTTCTAGCTTTAGCGGTTGATGGATGTTTATGGTGTAACGATCTGGCTAATGTGAGAGGGGATTGAAAAAAAATTTCTACGTTGTACGAATGCAGGATAGATAAAAGTCGCAATGAGAATAATTGCAAATAATACAATGAGAATAATTGCAAATAATGCTTTACAATGAGGATAGATTACGTATCTGTTTATCTAAGATTTTCAATCTTCAACAACGTAATGCTATTATTTGTTATTTGTTAAAATATAAATAACAGTAATTCTTCGCTGTTATTTATTGGAATATGAAGTTGGTAAGTTCGAAGGGGTTAGTATCGCTATAATCAATGCGCGAAATTTGACTTTCAAAGAGGCTTTGAATTTATAAAGAATTTGTACGAGCTCTGAATTTATAATATTTTGGCCAATTACACGCGAAGATATGCTTTGCGTCCGAAACAATAAGCAGCAAATACAATTAAGCTTTAAATTTTTTTTTTTACTTAAAATTTTTTAAACACGTAGATAAAATATGTGAAATTATGAGTCTGACATGAACTAACAAAAGCGCGATCTATAATACGCAGTCGTACGAAATATTTTGACATCATTGAAACTTAACATTTTGCATGATTATTCCTATTTTTCTTTCTACTTCTCTCTCTCTCTCTCTCTACTTTATTGCAACTTATATTTTATTTTATTTTTCCGAAAGATCAAATGTTTCAGTATCTTCTTGATTCTATGTTTGCTAGAAGTTTTATTAGTAGTTTCTTTCTAGAACGCACGTATTTATGCATTAACTTTACATTTATCATTTAACATAGATCTACAATAATTCGTATTTTCATTCCAGTAAGTTGATCTAGTCATTGTAAGCGATGAAAATAAAATTAAATATTAAATGCTCTTGTAAAATCGATAACACCCATACAATTATTAGGCAATCGATAAAATATTTAATATACCTAATTTAATAATTAGTGTAATCAATGATGCTAATTGAAGGAATTGTAGTTTATAATCGAGTAATTACGACATCTATTGATAGATATTGATAATTATTGAGCAAACTGTTTCAATTTGGTGTGAGATAACGTGACATTATATATAATAACTTTATCAAAATTGCAAAATGATTTGAATCTCGAATTGAGCTTAGAATTACCACACGCAACAATGTTTAGCTTTATTGGTCTGATTCTAAATAAATATTCATTTATGAAATATGAAATCATTATCTTTTAAAGTTACTAAAATTTTTAGGCGTTTTGTAAATTAAAAATAGAATATAATGGAGGTGTAACTCGAGTAATTAAGGATTGAAAGATATTAAAAGAGCTTCAAAATTTGCCAAAAGTGACATTACGTTAAATCTCTTTCGCATTTACGATTTTCATATACGCTGTAAGTTGATAGATAATTTTCTTAAATTTGTGAAAACGTTATTTATTTTAAAAACTAATATCTAATGTAGAAATAAACGTCAGTTGTATATAATATACGCCATCTGCATTAATTTTCTTACGAATATTATATTATTGTGAAAAAAAAAAAAACATTTTTCTTCGTCCTAAGATTTATTTTTAAAAAGATGAGATTTATTTACGAAAACTGTATCTATTAAAAGAAAATTTTATCAATATTTTTATATTTAATACGTTTTATATTGTATAAAATTTAACTTAAAATACGTATTAAATAATAATTATAATTTTTCAATAATAATTGTAATTAATCGTGATTTATTCTTTTCAGTTATTCGTGTATGAGAATGCAACGTATGCAAATTCAGTCTAAGTAGTATTCTACGGAATTATTTACAAATAGTTTCAATCCATTAAGTTAAAAATTTTCATATTATTATTATTCAGAAATTATAGTTTATGCTTTTAAAATGTCCAATAAGTTTGAAGGTGTCACTTTTGCAAAAGTTCGGACTGCATATTTGAGGAAGTGACGGGTGCGGGGGTACCGCTTTACCTGACGCTGAATGTCGTACTTTTAATTCAACTGCGTAAAATTTAATTTTACTGAAACGTTATTCTATTATAAAATATAATATTATTTTAAAACGATACCTCGAACACGCCCGAACATAAAAGTTTCAAAATGACTAAACCTAAAAATGCAAGGGCATTTTGGAATGAATTTTAACATACCGTTCACTCCATCAAATGGTTTTTTAATTATTTCAACTATTATTTAAAAGAAAAATATTTCAAAATTTCTATTCAAACTGTTTAATAATCTTAGACGGGGTCAAGAATTATAATTTAAGCATCTTTAATTGATGCAAAGTATTGTTAAGTACGCATTTAATTTGGAGAAATATATATATATATATTACATAACTTTATGGATAAACAAATATGTTATAATATTGTCAAAGAAATAAAATATATGTAAAATATTGTCGAAAATAGTGATAAAATGTGAGGAAATTATTAATAAAAATACAATATTTCCATATTAATGTTAAATGATGGGTTAAGAAAAAATTATCATATTAATGGTATAATATAATCTAGACGAAAAGATTAAGAATATTTAATAGTTTTTAAAAGCATAGTGGACATATTTTTATTCAATTACGAATATTCTGTTAGTAAAAACTCTTGAACTTTTGTATTTTACCTTATATTATATAAATACTTTTTCTTCTTTTATATTATTGCGAGTTGCTGTGACTCCCTGAATTACAAACACTTATGAAAATTGTCATATTCTACAATAGTGATGGATAGCGACAATAAAGAGTGGAAGATTATAAAGTTAATTTATTTTAAAAGCAAAGATTTCTTAGATGACGATATTACGATTCAATTGAAAAAAAATTCTTTTAAAATCATTAGTCTATAAATAAATTAGAGTAAAGTAATATGATATTCATATATTATTTTAAATGTTAATACATAATCGTGTTTTTTCGAATCGCATAAAGATATTGTTGTAGCGGTGATGCTTATTAATTTGTTTAAAATTGCGATCCGGTTAAGGTAATGTGTAAGCCATTGTGGCTGTTAAAGAATTAAATTTTTTCTTTATCTTTTTTTTTCCATTACTAACTGTAGATTGTCAATTTACTTTATGATATTTTCAAATACTCTTTACAGTACATCTAAGTAATATCGCACTTCTTTTTTTCTCCAGTTTCATTTTCTCAAAAATTGCATTTTATCCATTGGAGAGGGCGAATTCATATAGATTTTTATGATCACACTGAATAAGGAAATGTATCGATAGTTCGTAAAATTCAGATTTAAAAACTAGTCGGATGTAACTTTTGATTGTCGGCGTCTTGAAAAGGGCGGTTATACTTGAGAAAAAAATAAAATGGTCTAACTGATTTAAAATGCATACAGCTTTACTAAAATCGAATCCTTTTCCCTTCAAGATATTTGAGAATGTGAATATTCAGTTTTTAAAGGACATGTCGTTTCATATACTCGATAATATACTCGAGAATATTCTCAGTTTCAAAGAAATAATGATTGATTGCTTCTTTAACGAGTAGAATGTTTTGTTGGGGGAGGATAGAAAACGAACGTTCACGAAGCCTGAAATGATTTCCTTTTCTTCATACGCTCTGAAATGGAAATTTAAATCAATTCTCTTATTACCGTTTTATAGTTTTTCTAAATATATATGCAATATGTATATATATTAAATTAACAATTATTATTTTAGACTCGTGAATCATTTGAAAGTGATAATATAACCTGCCAAAAATTTATAAGAAATATAAATATAAGAGAATGAAACTTCTTTGCACATCAATTTTCACATTAGATGTGTCATTGTAAATAATTATAATTTCAATTTCTATTTTAACATTTAAAAACATTCGATATTTTTTCAGAAAAAGGACCTTTAAAAAATAATTTACGTAACAGGAGCATTATGAGAATAATAAACTCTATATTAGCTCTGCATTTTACATATAAGTTTTTGAAGCTTACCGTACTTTATATAAAACTTTTTTATTACAAGAATATATTGAATAGATAAAAATGAAAGTATGTTAAATTTCGTAGATATTTTTATATTCTTTCGCTTTTTGCAAACATTGTTATTCTTCAAAAAAAAAAAAAAAAAAAAAAAGAAAACATATATATATATCAGTAGAAAATTGGGTCAATTTTTTTTTTAACTTAGGCTTTGTATATGTAACGAATCGAAAATCAGTAAAATATGATTTACTATGTACATATTTCTTTATGGTAAGATAAATTTAATAATAATAATATATATATATATATATATATGTCATCATAATAATATATATGTCATCTATTAATTTATCCGATTAATTTTAGGGCGTAAATAATATTTCGCATAGATAATATTTGTCGTGATATATTTTCTTTATTTCATTCGTCTACTCGTATTTTTGTAAATACAAATAATTTCGCATATTATAAAAATCGTAAATATTTAAAAAATATTGATTTGTAAGCAACCGAATGTACCCACATTCATTGTAAAGCTTAAAATATAAAAATAATTGACGTAAGACTTTTTATTATATTTCGAGAATACAAAAAAGTATATAAAAAAATAAAATAATTTTGTTATTTCATTATTTATTGTATAATCAAATATTTTATTCTAACATTAAGTCGAATTTCAAGTGTTGTTAGCTTAAATTATTCCCTGAATTAATCATATTAAATAACATGTAAATATTAATAACTTGATGTGAGCAATAAACAATACACATTGTTTAATATTCTACTATATAATATCATAGTATGTTGTTATAATTATTTTTTTTTATAAATAAAATTGATCCACAAAGTATAGATTAGCTACATTTTTTATATTCTTTAATCATAACTTTTCAACGTGAATCGGTTATTCTGTCTAAATAATATAAGAAAATATAATACAAGACGTTTGAAAAGTTGACGTAGGATTGTATGTGAAAGTGGTGATAACATATCCAACGAAATATTCTTGAATAGCTAATACATTGCTTTGAATTTTATATAAGAAAAAGAAAAAAGATGAGAAAAAATCTTATATCAATATTATGCGAAACATTATAATGAGTGAATATTGTAAAGGAAGAACTAAAGAGAAAGATGAAAAGAAAATAAACGAGTTTCAACATTACGTATATTAATAATGTATTGTCGTATAAATAATGAGTGTGGAATTGCACTCGTTGACATGAAATCTTCGAGCAAGGATTAAAAATTGAAATGTAATAAGGAAGAATTTATAATGAACTCCGCAAGAATGTACGCTAAGGTGAAACGTTCATTGCTTTCCGATTGACGGGGACGGATGTAGGATGTAGGAGCCTTGTAAACAAATATACATTATTTTCCAATCTGATGACCAATTATTGATGATGAAAATTGCCGTTGTTTCTCAAATTGTTATAAATATACGTTTCCTCGGTGTGTATATTTGCTCGGAGAATATCATGAGATTTTGAATGAGTGAATGGAAGATTGATTCGATGCGAGGACCCACAATCTGGATCACAAGGCTAGAACTTGGATTGACACTTGGAACTTTGAATGGCTGTATACTAGTGGGGAATAGTAGCTAAGAAATTCGTCGAAAATTTATTCGAGAGGAATCGAGGGGGCGGATAAAAATATATAAGTAAAAGCAATCTCGCTCGTGGTTTAGTTTTTCGTTGAACTTTGGAGATGAAAATTTCGTCTAATAAATAATTCGTATTCGAATAAATGAAAATCTTATTGGAAGTTTAACTTGCAAGAAGTTGACAATTATTTGCAATACTTAAAACATTCTCAACGTTAATTAATGTTAGTAGCTTATAATTTTGCTGTTTGTAATTGGTTTATTGATTAATCTTTGTTTATTGCTATTGATTTAGTATTTATATAGGATTTATCTGTAATTCAGGCATTGAAAACGTTGAAATAAATTATCTGGAAATTTAATATTAACCAATTAATTGGTAACGTAATGATCAAGCTTTTATATTTAGTTATTATAATTTCATATTTTAATGTGAAAATAAAATTACAATATACATCTCGGCGTATACACGAAGGAAAATATTCGTTAAAATTATATAAAAAATATTTAGTATTTATAAAAATTTTTTATAATTTAATCTATAATATGGTTTCAACAGTTTTATACATTAATATTTTGCTTTAAAATAGAAAATTCTTATATAGAACACATTATTGATAATTATATTGATATTTATAATCGATATAATATATAATATATAATAATTTATAAATATAATTGATATTTATAACAAAATTTTACTGATTAAATTGGATTTTGTTTATCATAAACCATAATCATAAAACTTCTATTATTAATAATTTCTCGATAACCTATTATTTGTTCAATACTATTTAATTCTTTTCAAACAGTAAACTAGCATTTATTGTGCATTTGACCAATAAAATGTTATAAATCACTGAATTTATTTAATTATTTATTTCAAATATATATATATATATATATATAATCATTAACAGCTGGTCTATTAAAAACATTATAATGATTGCAAAATAAAGGTAAATATAGTTATAGTATTATAAATATTAACGATTATTAATGTTAATCATGCGCTAGTGTGTATAGCAATTTGGAAGATCTGCAATGTATTTAAAGATTTTCATAAATGTTACATTCACAGATTCAATAACAAGCTACAAAATACACAAAAATATTATCACTTTGACGATAAAATGTTTCATACGCGTATAAAACTATGTACGTATTACCCGTATATATATATATATATATATAGAAAATTGTTATTTATATCTTTTTCCGTTCTACCTATAAATCTACTCTTAACTGTAAACATGAATTTAAATCCCAAATATTGTAACTGTAGGACTTTGAAGTACAATTTTTACCATTTTTTTTTACTTCATTCATAAAAAACAATTTTATGAGGTGACATAAAAATTTATCATAAATTGCAATCGAAGAGCAATCGATACGTGTAATACAATAAGAGAATACGAGATAATAAATACATATTAAAAATTACCAAATTTTTAAATATAATATCTATATTTTTTGGTCGAAAACTTTAGGCTAAATTTACCATTTTGTTTTATAATGATATTGAAAATGATTCAATAAATGGAATATGAACTAAATTTCTCACTTAAATAATTTCTTACTGAACTCATAAGTTACATTTTATTTATATAATTACATACAAGTAACAAAAAAAAAAAAAAAAAAAAAAAAACAAAGGCACATGTATGTATATATATCTAAAAAAGATAATATATAATTAATATTTTCGAAATTTAGTTGTTAGCGCTGCAAGATATTGGTTAGTGCAATAAATAAATTGAGTTAAAATCGAAATATACTGTCCTTCATGAACAACGAATTGAAGGATATGAAAAATAATGGGATAAATAGAAAATTTATTCAATTTAATGTCATACGTAATAAAATATAATAATTTACATAAGTTGATGATACGTAGATGATACAACTAAGTTTTCGTTCTATTACAAGACATTTATAAATTTAAGGGTTATTTGTATAAAAATATACAAGCAAACGTGTAACGTAAATGTTTATTGTTAAATCTATTTTAACGTGCGACTATTCTAATCTTTTATTATTTCGTCATTAATAAGAGTATTAATAATTAAATAGTAATTATTATACAATTCATAAGAAACTTTATATTTTTCTTGATATTGTTTCATGAAATAAATAAGAATATTCGCAGAAAGATTAATGTATTTAATCAGATTACATGTATTAATTAATTTAAGAATTGCTCATGCATACGTACACAGGCACACAAACACACACGCGCGCGCACGCACGTACTCACGCTTGTAGCTATGCTTTTATGGTTATTATTTATATTAAAATTTTTAGAAGATTAATTCATTTAAATTTTCTTAATTTTTGAAAATCTATAAATGTAATCGAATTAAAATGTGTAAAAACGTGAAATTGACTTGGTTCGATCAATATATTAAATAAAATCTCTCTCTCTCTCTCTCTCTCTCTCTCTCACTCTCTCTCTCTCTCTCTCTTTATTTTTCAGTCTCGATTTATTAATTATAAAATTTTTATATTATATAAATACCAGAGAAATATTGAGAAAATAAAAGTAAGATAATTTAAAAATTTTCCGAACTTTATTCATAATGTTGTTATATTATAAAATTTTGAACGTAAAGCTTTCATAAAATACTTTAAAACTATGATTTTAGAAGAATTTTTTATGATTGATAAAATTACATCTTAGCTTATATAATTTATAAAAATGCAATTATTAAATTAAAAAAATTATTATTATATTATTGATTTTACTTGACATAAATAACAATACAAATAAATAAATTTATATATATATATATATATATATATATATTAAGAGAAATAAATATTATGCGTAAATTAAACGAACCTATATACACATAAAAGTTAATAAATTATTTTTTTACAACATTATCAAAAAGTTTATTATATTTCTAGATTTAAAAGTTATAGTCACTTATCAAATCGTTCGTTCACTTGAATCTTTGAACTTTGTCATTGATGTATACAGGACATCTTGAGAAGTTTTCATTTTATAATTGTTAATAATGAGGATAAGGATAATGTATATATTTAATTATCTGTTGATGTTTAAGTTTTATTTATTTTAATACAATTAATATAATTTGGATTATTTTCATGAAAGTAGTCTTTTACTTTTTGTTATTTAAAAACTTATGAGAGATAAAAGTGAAGTGTTATTATTAATCATATTTTTTATAAATTACATTTATTTTTACTTTTTTGATTTTCTGCTAGTGGCATTTAAAGTTTTTTTCCGATTTTTATACAAAAATTCTAGTATTAGTTTATGTATTTTAATGTAAAATAGTTATATATACTTTCTATTTTAACTTGGGTTATTTAAAAATTTTTAAGTAAAAATGTCATATTTATCTCCTCAATGGTTTATCATATTAAACTTAATTAGTGTCAATTCAAATTGCTTTCATTTGTAAAATACTAATACAAACTATAATGAAAAAATTATACAAAACATTTGAATTGCAATTGCAAAATTTTTGTTCATATTATTTAGTCGTTCAGTTTCAAGTTTATATATAATTATCGCCTATACTATTATAAAAATGAAAAATTTCTCTCTCTCTTTCTCTCTCTCTCTCTCTCTCTCTCTCTCTATATATATATATATATATATATATATAGATACTGAAACTAAAGCATTTATATATTAAGAAATATATTTTTAAAGTGATTATATATAATGTGAACAAACTTCTTAAATCTTTAATAACTTTCTTAGAGATATTCTAGGATGACTGGAAATAGTTAGTATATTTATAAATTTTTTCGAAAACAAGAAATTTACAAGCTAAAATTTTTTATGGCATATATAAAAAATTAGAACTTTAGTTTATTCTATTAATATGAATTAGCTTATTAGTATTTTTACCGGTTAAATATTATTTAAATACTAGAAATTGAATTTTGTATTTAGAAATAAAAATTCACGCTATAAAAACATAAATTCTGCAATTAGGCTCCATGCATATAATTTTTAATTGATGCAAATTTAGTTTGAGAGTAAAATTAAATTATTTATATATACATTTTAATAAATAAAGATCTCGCATTATTTGAGACATAATAATTATACGCATAAATGTTCTACTTTTAAAATTTGTCATTGGAATAGTTTTTAGCTATTTTTCTCAGGTAGAGACATTATAAACTACGTGCCTGAAATAATTAATCAATGTCTTTCCTATATTAATTAATTATCTGTGAGACAGTTATTATAAGGAAGTACAGCGAGATTCGAATATTATTGAGATTTTTTTAATGTACGCCAACCGAATAAAGTAAAAGATGACGAAATCGCGTTCTCTGAAGAAACTCGATACAGAACTTCGACGGGTTAAAACGCTTCTTTCAAAAATCCGCAAAATATGTTGTTTTCATGGTAATGAAATGTCAAAGGTTTAGTGATCCGTCGAACATGACACGACGAGTTTAATATTTTATATATCTAGTTCTTGGATATCCTGATAGATCTTACTTTTTGTCGTATCTTTTAAAATTTCAACTTTTACTGTCTCCTAGAGTTTTAAATGTGAATGTTTAATACGAAAATTTGATACATTTTTAATAAAATTTAATGAATTTTTTATTATTTCATTATTTTATTATTGTATTGTTTTATTATTTTAATTGCTTCATTTTTATCTTAATGATATTTCTTATTTTAGTTTTATGGTGAATGCTGGTATTACTAATTTGAAAGAATGTTTGATCGAAGTCAGAGGCAAAGCAACTGTGCTAGGAATTAAGTTTACTTATGTGTCTGAACAGTAACTTATGTCTCATTCGTACAAACTTCTTCATTTTTATGTGTATCTACGTAATTACTCACCAAATCTGATGAAATTTTCTATTTTCCTCGTATTTTATAATGGCATTATCAAGTTATTCATGTTTTTTTCTTTTTCTTTTTTTTTTAAATCCTTTACAAGGTCCAATTTTCGTATAAATTATTGTTAAGAAAAGCGACACAGGTGGGCGTTGTAATATTGTAATATATTAATTAATGATTATGTAAAGTAGAATATCGTTTTAATATGAAAGAAAAATAAAAACCAAACCAAAAGACTTAGAAGGAAAGAGAGAAAGGAAAATCTGTGAATAGGCGATGAATTTACACGACTAAATTTCGAATAATGAAATAAAGAAAAAAAAATTGTTTACTTCGACTTTAGAAGGGCAAAGCGCGTAACCTCGACCGCATCAATATACATTTCTTAATAAAGGGGAACATGCAACTTTCTATTATTTCATCTAACATAAGCTTTAGAGAATTTTACAAATAAAAAAGAATTGCTTTTATTTAACTTATTTGATAAAGTATGCCTCCGGCGAGCCGAATAAATTCTAATCTAATCCAATATCTCCTTCGTATTGCGTTTATTGCCTGACCTCCTTTACACTACTCCCTTTCTCGTCCTCCGCCCCTTCTCATTCCAAGCACTTCCATTCACTTTTCTTTCAAACTTATTCACTCTATCCTTCTATAGCCCCTCATTACTTCATCCCTCCCGCCGACGCTAGCGTCCTCTTGCTGTCTTTATCCAATTTGCTTCTGCATTCACCTGCTACGCGTATCGATTACACGTTTTAGAAGGTATAACCGACGGCGCATCCGCGGCTCGTTCTAGCTCCAAACCGTCAACCACCACCGATTCAACACTCCATGCATGAATAACCTGCTGACATCGGATCCCTCCCCACCACCCTCCAACGAACGGCTCATCCGCGGTCCATCGATCTCGGCTTTCTTCACGCCTCTCCTCCTAGTCCCACGACATTGTCACATTGGGACCACTCAAGCAGCTAATCAATCAATCTCTGCCCCTTCACCTAGCTCATCCAGCCGGTCATATATCGTTCTTCAATTTTATTATCCGTGCCGCCGAAAGCTCCGATCTCCCGTGCTTTTGGTGGCGTATTATCGCGTTGCCTCTCGCTCAACTATCGCTCAGCTCTAGCTCAAATGTACTTTCGAAAACGAGAGTTGGCGGAAATTTGAAAAGTTCTGGGAGTCAACGGCTGTGCTGATAGTTACAGCATCCCTGTAAACAACGGCGTGCAACGTCTCCTGGAATGGTAAATCTAAATATTGCGTCTTTACCCTAACTACACACAAACACGTAGAAAGTGCGTCTGCCGAGAAAGTGATATATACATACACACACACACACATATATATATATGGTACGTAAGAAAGTGATAGAAGGACAAGTATATTAGTTTATCTTTTTTTTCTTTTTGTTAAGATGTCTTTTTTTACTCTGTTTTTTAATATGATTTAGGTAATTATTTTTTTCAAATTAAAAACATATTAAAAATAAAAGCGGCTTAGCGGAATTTAAAAGATTCGACATTCGAGTTTCAATAATATTAGGATCAAAATTATGTTTAGCATTTGGATAAAAGGTTGTAATTACCGTATCTGAAATATTAAATGTTAATTCTAATTTTATGTCAGATATTACATCAAACTACATCAACTTTTAAACGTGACAATAATTAAGTATTAGGAAAGATACAATAAGGTACATTGGAGAAGTGTAAGTTACGGACGATGCGCATCGAACTGTAAACTTTGTACTCTTACAAATATAAGGTGAACCCTGTACAATAATAGTAATTATTAGTATGACGCATAAAACTAATTAATTTAATTATTTATAAATTACTAATAAGCTATTATTAATATCATAAATTAGCGACGTGATTAAATTTTCTTGAGATAATGATGAAGGAAAATAGAGATTTCTTTTATAATTCTCCGATTGCAAGAAATCACTTTAATAGTCAATACTTCAAAGATAGCAGATATTTTACTAACTATATTATTATTTTACTAATTATATGATACTAACTATATTGTTTACTCATATATTATCATAATATTGTATTTATATATTTATATATTATTGTATTTATATTTTTAACCTAATTTATATTCAATCATTGGTTGAGAAAAATATACTCTAATGCGCAATTATATTAGACATCCGTTTGATTTGTTCGTAAATTCATTGTAATATATCATTTTTTAATAAATAATATTGTCATAATATTATTATTAAATGACTATAGTTTTACGAAGGTTTATTTTTGGTATCCCATTAATTAATTCCACTCTAATCGAAGCTCTTTAACTCAATAAAAATTAATCTAGTTTCTACAAACTATGTAATATAATTATCATTCAATATCATCTCATTGTTAAATATTATCTGAAAATTTGAAATATTTTATGTTATTCATTTGAATTCGAGTCTTACATTCTTTAAAATATATATGTTATAGAAAAGTTTATTTAATGGCTTCTTTGCTAATACTATGTTTACTTTGATTTATGTAATTCGCATTATAAACATTTATTTTTCGGGCAACATTATAGTGATTCAACTTTATTTTAAGTAATTTTAAATTTTATCGGTATGCTGGAAAATCTTTTATTTTAATGTTTCAAAAGTAAATAAAAATGTAGTTATGTTTACTCGAATAGCAGAATTGATTTATCAATAGTTTCTATGCTATTAATTTACTTTCATTCATTTAAGAATTTATGTAATTAATATATATATATATATATAAATAAAAGGGTTTCGTATTTTTTAATGTAATAACTATATAATTATATATAAAGTATTGATACAACTTAATTAATTAATAATGAAATTTAAATACATTTAACAATACTCTTCTAATTTGGATATTTGTTTAAGTTAGTAGCTTATTTCATATCATAATAATATTAAATAAGTAAAGTGTCGCTTTCGCGCTGCTTATATAAATCTTTGGAAAATTATGCGAAGAATTTTGACAATAAGTTTTTCAGTATTACACAATCATATATTAATACAATTTACTTTAAACTAAGTTTTTTTCTTCTTTTTTTTTTTTTTTTTTAATGATAATCTTAATAATATGTATGTAATAATAATTTTTATTATTATTTATAATTTATGCCCCAACAATTCCTAAATGGTGTAGCTTATTTGTTGAATATTGTAGAATAGCGTAAGTTTTTCCTGGAAAATTAAATGTTTTCATATTTTTATTTAGATAGTAGAATTTATGTTTTGGTAATTTAATTATATTTACGTACAAGTATCATATATAGTAGCTTGAATGAAAATGGTCAATTATTCGATAAATGTTAAATTATAGTATATTTTACACACTACATAGTTAATTTTAAATTATTAAATTCTATACGAAGCTTTATGATTAATAGAATATAATTTGACGATAATATTAAATTCAGATTTTCTACATGAAAATGATTATTTTAATTTTTAATTAAATATATAGGATTATGTTTAAAATTATGTTTGAAAAGTTATTTTTAAATTACACGAATATTTTATTTAAATATATATATATTAAATATAAGGATAGAATATTTTTAAATGTTAATACTCAATTCAAATTCTATTTTAATATATAAGCATTTAGAAAATTTTTAAATTGATAGTTTTATATACTAATGTAATAGTGGATTTTATAAAATTGTTGTAATTTATAAAATTCAGACTTTTTAATTTAAAAACTAATGAACAATATAACTTTAAATTTAAATGAAAGAACAGGCTATTTTATATGTATTACAAACATTTTAGATCTTACAAATTAAAGACACTTTATAAAGTAAGACTTATATAAACATTTTAATAAATACATATTCACGTACAGATTGTGAATCTGAACTTGGATTCTATTTTTATATTCCAATAATAATTCGCAATCAATCCAGGCCAAAAAAAATGTAAGAAATTAGAGTATTTTAATCATATTTAAATAAATTATTCATATAAATTTCTCTTATAGTTATTTCATAGCCATGCAATTAATTTTTTTTTTACATGTATATATATATATATATTTATATATATTTACACATACATATATTAAGTTAATATGCTGGAAATTTGAAAATTATTAGTTCATTTAAATATATATATATATATATAGATTTTCAATATATTTATAAATTATTGTAAATTTTCTTTTACATGAATTAAGAATGTGAAACAATTAATGTATATGATATGCTAAATTTATTAGTCAGCTAATTTATAATATTACGTTGTTTGTAATAATTATGATTTCAAATCATCATTCATCTCAATACAAAACTATACAAATTTAATATCATAAGGAATTATGTACTTTACATCGAAGACTATATACATGCATATACATAAAATAATTCTCATTGAAAAACCGAGAATAAAATTTAAAACTTTTAATGATAAACTAACGTAATTGATATATACATAAACACAGGCACGCACACACGCACGCACGCACGCACGCACGCACGCACACACACACACACACACACACATATATATATTTCATGAAGATAATATATTGTAAATAATAATCGTGTCTTTCATAAATATGCGAAATGATATTAATTCTAAAATACTACAATAAGGCTTCAATAATATTTCATTGTTTATCAAATTGGAAAAGTTGTTTATCATTATAAAAATTGGAAAACATATTTTTCATTTAAAATTGACCTACATCTGACTTCTACATCTTACTATATTTTGTTGACTAAGAAATGCATAAAATTGTAGGTATCAAAAATCTATTTCTATAATACCCAATAGGTAAGTTCTTTATAAAACGAACAAACGAATTTTTTATAGTTCGAATATGTCGTTGATTTTTATAAAAGCAGTTAATTGAGGACAAAGTATAATTTGAAATAAAAACATCTCTTCTACTTACCATAAAAAATTTTAAAGTTTATAGATCGGTTTGATTTAAAGTGTAATAAATTAAAATGCCAATGAAACTATGTTGTATAATTTTTTAAACTTAAAATTAAGATTTATAGTTTGTATGCCGTAGTTATAAGGAATATTTGAACTAATTTTTCATTAGTTGAAGAAAGTAATAAGTCAAAGTGATGTTTGAATATGAACATGGAATTATAACTCGAATCAACGTTAAAGCTTTAATGTATTATCTATAAACAAATTTGATGACGAATTTTCGGAGAAATATGTTTAAATATGCAAAATAGTTGATTTTTAATTTATTTAAAGAAAATATTTGTTAAGTGCTTTAAAGTTAACTTTATTCAAGGTTTAATTTGAAGATCGAATATCATTTAAATTGTCGGCATTTGGCATTTTACAAATATATAACTTTCTATTGCGATAATATTATAAGAAGAATTTACAAAAGAAAAAAACTTAAAAAATAAAGAATCCAATAATTGTTGATTTTCCAGCTCAAATAATATTGCTAGCGAAAATTAAACGTTTGAGCTTTCGCCGCAGATTAAATGAAAGTTACCCGCAGTTCTTCGAGTATTAATATTTATCATTTTATAAAATAAAAATTACAATGAATTTTATATTGATAAAACCTAATTATGAATTATGTATGAATTACATAAAATGAAATGCGAGCAAAATTTCTGTAATCTAACGAATATATACAAATTAACTGTATAAAATAACAAATTATATAATTAATAGAAAATTGCAACAATATCGATTCATAAATTGAAATATATGTGGATTTCATTGTGGATTTTAAAAAAAAAAATTGTTTTTTATATGAGTTGTATAAATCGAGTATTTGTATAGTAAAATGTAGTCAAATATTACATAACAAACATTCACGAATAATACAATTACATGGTATTCTCTTATCACTACATTTTTTCCCTTGGTTTATAAAACATAAAATCTCATATATCACATGAATTCTGCAAGACGTGTAAATACTTTAATCAATACATATTCAAAGTCTCCGTGATATAACGACACAGTGTAATCCGAATAACATATTCTGTTTTACCTTTAAAATCATATTTTTCAAAATTTTTGTTCTCTTATATAATTCATTATATCTAATTGATTTGCTAATGGAATGTCAATAAATTTTATTAAATTGAAGAATATTAAATTGAATTGTTTGCAGAATTCTACAATATTATAAATTTTACACCTTAGATGAAGACAAAGATATTGAATTGGTAGAGCTGTTTGTAATATTTAACGATTCCCTCCTTGTACAAACGAATTTTTTTTCCATATTTCTAGTTGCAAAATGGCCATTTATTATGTATTTGTTTAAAACGCTATTTATTCTCCATCAGAAAGCTTCGTTGTTGACCAAATAAAGTAGACAGGGGGAAGAAAAAAAGAGCAGGATGTATAAAAGGGCCTTTGCAACCAATACAATTTACTAAAAATATTAATAATGTTATGTTGGAGAAGAAGCGGATGACCGCGTGACGACGATGAAATGAAAGCAGTTTTGAAAACTACTCGATCTTATATAATGTAAGAAAAATGAACGATTCGTGCATTATTTTCTTCAAAAGACTAGGATTTTACAGTTACTCCCCCCCTCCCCCCTCCCACCTCACCCCTCCACCCACCCACCCCCCCTCCCCCCCCCCACCCGCCCCATCCCGCCCGTTATTACGTACATGCATCGCCACGATATAAGCATCGGCGCACGTAGAAATAGTAAAAAGCAGAACGGGAGGTCAAAGGACGAAGCTCCATGCAGCCGACATGGACGGCCACACGTACATACGCACGCACGCACGCACGCACGCACACACCTGCCTGCCAATGCACACACGTGTATAGGGGCAGAAAGGCAGACAGAGGGACAGGGGCGCGCACATTGTTTGCCGAGGATTCTATATTTAGAAATACGAGGCTCACTCTTTCGTGCGCCGCTCGTATTCATGAGGGACAGGCACGCGAGATCGTGCCACAGTCATCGACCCTCGTAGTCGAGCGGCACCGAACACCACCCACACCATTCCTTCCAACCCCGGGTGTATTTACGAGTGCGGATAACGTCGAAAGGAGCGCGACAGCCCCACTCAGCCACCTCGCACCGTCATCGCCTCCCACGAACGACCATTCCTTATACCACGATGGTGGATGGGCGGCCGATGACTGCAATGGAGGTGGGATGGGGCGTCCGATGCCTTGCGATCCTCCCGAACCTCCCGATCCTCCCGATCCTCCCGGCACTAGACACAAGCTTTTCCAATTGGCTCGGTGAGAGCCACATGGATTGATTGCCTCGACGAGCTGCCGAAACTATGCTGCCCTCGATGCATTGCCATGTGCTTCCGAATCGGCCAAACTTATGATTGATGGTGCCAACGGTCTTTCGAGCCCACAGCCCAGGCGATCTGCCGTTGAAAAAGGAGGAGGCTGAAGTTCCTCTTGTTAATAATGTCCATTGTTAATTGCTAAATTAATTGGATCCCGTGAAATTGATGATGAAATTGAGTAGACGTTGCTTGGAGCCGGGCGAAAGTTTGACGAATCATATCGATTGAAGTAGGTGATAATTCGTCCTTGACTATTTGACTATGATGCGATAGAGAGATAGATATATTGAGAGAGAGAGAGAGAGAGAGAGAGAGACAAAGAGACAAAGTGACAAAGACTGAAGCATTACTCGTGAAATATTTCAGTAGTGTACAATCGTGCTTAAACGGCATTTTCCTATTTTCTACAGCGAGAAACACTTGCTTTTTAACGAGTAAGATTTTTATTTAAACAACAAAGCTTACTTTACTTTTGTTCCTTTTATACAATTTAAATTAATTGGAACATACTGCGTTTAATACGATTATACGTAATTCAATATATATATATATATATATATATATATATATTTATTGAAATATTTATCAAATGCTTATTCAAGATTTATTTTAATACCGACATTTTTCCATTTACTTAGAATCACAAGAGCATCATTAATTAATATCATTACTTTTATAATATAAATTGATGCCAATTACAATAGAAAATATATTGCAGTCAGTCACACATATATTATTCATATATATTCACACTTTCAAATATATTATTTAAACGTGTCGTTAAGTAGCGAAATTTTTATCGAAATTAACGAGTATTACTATGGGCTGCGTATAAATTAATTTTGATCTTTTTTTTGTATAAATATCGCCTTTGATACGACATTAATACAAAAGTTTGACGTATTAATTATAATGGACATTTCTTGCTGACGTCTTTACACGCGGGCAGATTCCTATCTATTTTCCAATTACATAACACTTAAAATTTCTATGAAATTTATCGTAATTATTTTAACTGATTTTAACGATTTTGACTTTACGAACTTTACGATTAATATATAAAATTATAAAATTATCAATGAAGAAATATAGTCTTGTTCATCTAGTTCACTCAATAATCTAGTAATTTCATACTGAATCTTTACGTAAACTTAAGATGGGCGTTTATTGTACGATCGAATATTGTCGTAATATGTCGGAATATAACGTTGAAATAAAAAACGGACGCAATCCGTAATATTTAATGAAAATAATAATAAAAGAATTTGGCTAACAAGTGACTCGGTTAAATTGATTAAAGTTTAAGTTTAAGAATCGTCGCGGTACATATAGGATTGATTATAATTATTAACAAGATGAATCGTGCATAGCTTTCAATTACTAAATATTGCACGTGCTAGTATCGTTAATTGTAAGAAATGAATTTTTAAAACTTAGATCAATCGATATTTTTACTTTTGTTAAAATTATAAATATATATAGTTATATAATTGTTGAAGCGATGAAATCGGATATTTCAGCTTATTCGGCAAAACTCGGCTGAACAACCATAGTTTAATTAAATTTTACACGGTCCTCGATAATGCCCGTGTTTCCCTCAAGGCCATCAGTTTTCATTCAATAAACGGTAAAATTAAATATTTTGTTTAAATTAACTTTTACTGACCTACATCTTGACAAATGCCTGCCCAGCCACTACTATATTCTTTCTTT
This sequence comes from Ceratosolen solmsi marchali, assembly GCF_000503995.2. Taxonomy (NCBI): domain Eukaryota; kingdom Metazoa; phylum Arthropoda; class Insecta; order Hymenoptera; family Agaonidae; genus Ceratosolen; species Ceratosolen solmsi. The sequence goes on along the minus strand of NW_011948424.1, from coordinate 6,326,287 downwards.
CTTTCTCTCTCTCTCTCTCTCTCTCTCTCTCTCTCTCTCTCTCTTTTTTTTTTTTTTTTTTTTTTTTAATATTCCTTCTTTAATAAAGCCTCTCAATCAAAATCTAGAAATCGATGATTGCTCATATTCCCATGTGAAATAAAAACAAGTGGGAAATGGAAACGTAAAGATAATAAGAATGGCCTGTGTGCCTTAAACGATGACATACTGGAATATTATGAAAGCAGATATTAGGTGTGACTCTCCTCAGCATCCGGTAATCCCGGTATTATATTATTTAAAGCTGTTCGTGCAATCTCAACCTCACATACACGCTTATCTATATCGTAAACTGTATTTTCAATTATATTTTTATTCTATGCATTTTCGGATGGATAATATTCTTCTTTCTTTCTTTCTTTTTTTTGTTTTTTTTTTTGTTTTGTTTTTTTTTGTTTTGTTTTTTTTTTTACGAAAAATTACTTTATTATGGATATGAATTTTCTCATATAGAGATATTTAGGCTTCATTATCTTTATACTTAGGTGTGCACACCACACGATCAAATAAACTTTCCTTTTATTTTTAATATCGATCTATTATTGGCCATTCAACTAAATTTTTCCCCCTTCTATAAGCCGCACAATCTTAAATCCCAGTTGTAAATTCTGAATTTACGTAAAAATAATAAAAAAATTTATTTCCTTTAACCGTAATAATGTGCTCTATTTGTTATTGTATTATATCTATAATTTATTTTACCGATGGATGATGATTAGTGGCTGATGTGTGATAAGGATTGAGAAAACGTTAAAATCAAAGTCAATGTAAGTATCGCAAAAATGTCTAATTTCCGTTTTATCCGTTCCTTCGAATTGTCATAATATATATATATATATATATATATATATATATATTTAAATGGCGTTCGTAAATTTATATTCCCCTTACTTTTAACCAAGAAGATTCAAAATTAACGAGAACTTTTAAATACCAAATTGTTTATTAAAAAAATTTATAGTTTTTAGTTTTTAGTCATGTTGACACATATGAATGGCATAATCTTAGATACTTTTTTTTTTTAGTTTAGATTATAATTAATATTAAATTTAATTTATAAAAATAAAACAAACGACAAATTATAACAGCTATTATTATTATTATTATATTATATAATTATAATTTACGATGTAATATGATGAAGTGGCAAAGAAATATTATTTTCAGAGAAGAAAAAAAATTACCTTACAAAAATGCAAACATAATTGAATGAAGGAATATTTAAACAGAAAAGTCTTGTAATTGCATAATATATATTGGGAAAATTGTTCACCTTTAAATTCGTAGGTGTTATGTAGCCCATTTTCCAATGAAAACTTTATCCATTAAAACTTGGGCGATTCGAGATCTCGTTTATTCATATACTCGCGTCTCGCACTTACGTTTGAACACTCAATTTTCCGAAAGCCTAAACTCGTCTACGGAAATTCTGGTCGACGTTGGCAACCGTGCCTGAGTGACGCAGCCAATGGCATCCGACTACATCGGCAAATTAGATTAGGTATAATGTCAATTCATAGATGGATCGTCAGATTGTCAGATCGTCGGATGGATATAATCGAGGATACTGTTCTCCTCACGCTAGTGCGAGTGAAAAATCATCAAAATAGGATGCTTTTGCATTTTGCGGTCTTCTGTGAGCCGATTTTCCCGCCCTTTCATGGTCTATCTCGCTCTCCTTCCGCTCCGAATCAAATGAAAACTAGTAGCGAGTGGCCGTGATTCCCAGAAGACGCTTGGAACTGACTTAAAGAGCATCTCGTCGTGGACACGATGAGAAAGTATCGCCAAAGTGCATGAAAGGGACGAATTTTTAATCAATTGTCTAAAGAAGTTTTCGAGATATAATTTATGCGATTAAAAATTGCTTTTACCAAATTGGAATAATGTATTATTTATTTTAATAGCAAATTGGATCGACCAAAATTGTTGAAATTTCGTATAACATATGCAATAATAAATTTCTATATGTTAAAAAACAAATGTTATTTAACAAAATATTTTAAAAAGTATGACAGTAAATTTATGAAGGAGTACTTACTAGTAAGTAAAAAGTGTCCGAGCTAAGATCGTAGATGGGAATCATCATGACTTTGCTAATATTAAATTGACCTCACCGTAATAGAAAATTTTTTTTGAAAATTCGAGTTTATTAATATTATTTTTATTATATATATATATATATATATATATTCGCTCAAATTGAAATTTATCAGCTTATTTATATTTATTAATTCCATGTAAATGTTATACTTTCATAGATGAAGCGTGAACTTGTGTAATATGCAACTGTATAGTTTGTAATAGATGATATGAGGTAATTAAACAATTATAATGCTAAAGCGATATTGATTAAAAAATGAATTTAATTCTAATTTAATAAATACATTTGGTATTTATATAATTTTCCATGATTGATGTCAAACGATTATTTCTGTGAAAATCAACAATAGAAAACCAATATAGCAGATCCTCTTTAATTGTCTATTGTTATCCTATTGAATCGGGGTTAAGTAAAGCTGCGGATTTGCGATTCATCCTTCAATACTCAAGTGTAAACTGTTAGATATTGAAAATCCTTAATAAAAAGCGTAGCTATGTATTTAGATTATAAAATTCATAATCTATTTAAATAAGATCTCGAAACTTGGATTTTCATTTAATATCAAAATTTGTTAGTGTTTTATTTAAATTGTATATCGTAAGCTTTTTCAATGATTTGATTACATTTATTTGATCAAGGATCAAGCACGATAAATAAACCGAATCAGCAGAAAAAATATTCAGGATTTATCATTCTTTTCTAAATATTAATTATATCTGTACACTTTTTAGTTAATTTTTTCATTAACTGATTGAGCAATTTTTATAGATAATTTGCTTTAAAATATATTAATCTCTATAGAATAAAAAATATAATTTGATATTTTTTCACCAAGAATTTCATCTGTGTATTTTAAACTTTAGTGTAAAGCCTAAGACAAGACGCCTTCCAAAGTAGTTCCGATTTATTTGTAATTAGAGTATTTTATGATTCATAGATAAGCAGTCGAGCGTATTATGTTAAGTTTTCATCGATAGAAATGTGGATTAACTATTGTTTATTGTATAATCCATATTCAATGATTGTGAAATTGAAAATGAAATTGAACTCCATGTAAAGAAAAACTACTCCTTCGATTTATTATTTATTTATTATATTTTACTCTCTAGCTTCCCCTCTTTTCCTCCCTCTCTCAACAATCGCTATCTAAACACCATCTGGCTGGCTATAATCAGAGAAACAGAAGTGACTTGCATTTTTAAGCGAGTCTATCGGCTTCTGCCGAACTTTTTTTCACAATGATCGTATCATAAGAAGATCCGGGATAGGGAGAAGGCAACGTTCGATAGCTATGTCTGGGCGATAAAAGTATCCTTTAAAAACATACCACGCACGAGAGTTTCTGGAAACTCAACAATCTGCAACGAATTGATCGCTAGCCTTTGGGCTGAAAAAAAGGAAGTGAATTGTGTTATTTGACGGGGCGTTTGCGAAGCGTTAGAGGTAAAATCACAGACTCGTATGGCTGAGTTTAAGTTACGGATCATAAAGAAGACGCAACGAAGGAAAAGGCAAAGAAAGCCAATGTACCGAGGTCTTTTTTCCGCGTTCATTTGGATGAAAAAATTGCCGATGTGACGTCAAAGATTTCTTTTCAATTATAATAAAATAGACCAGCTGTGAGCTGAAGATTTACTCAAGCAATAATGACTTTCGGGTTAGTGAAACTGATGGAATTTTTTATTTTAAGTAGCTTGTGGTAAAGAAAAAAAAAAAAAAAAAAAAAAAAAAAAAAAAATTAAAGAGAATAAATAAATACACAAGAGATATAAAATACAAATGTATAGATGATATTAATAACGAATGATAAATATTAATAAAATTAACATGCGATATGTTTTGATGCTAAGTGCCTTACTCTAACTTTGCAGCTATTAATCTCTTAAATACTCCACAACGCTGAAAAACTTCTCTATTATTTTCATCGTTTCTTGAACAAAAACAAAAAAGCAAAATAACAACAACAACAACAACAACACAACTAAAACAACAAACAAGTTATTATTATTATAGTAATAAGTCTATAAGGTTATATTCATAATAAATGTTATGGAAATTATAAGAATTCCGAGATCAGACTTAAAATACGGAAACATGTGTCTCCGAAAACAGAATATAAATATATTCATAGAAGCTGTCACGCATAATAAAAATCATAGAAAGGATGCTAACTGCTGTTACGTTTGCAAAAAGCGTGAGCGGAATAGAAGAAAAATATATATGTTGACGGGACAAAAGTTCAAAGTTATTAGTGGGAATAATGCGAACACACGAGTGTAAATTGAAAAATTTACAATCAGTTAATAAACGTCTAAATGGTTATTACATATATTTTGACGAATAGAACATTTTACCCCGAATTTATTATAATGACTACATGTAAATATAGATATTTTAAGCACTTGGTCATTCAATTTATCGGATAGTAAAATATTATTCCAATAAGACAATAGATACAAAATAATAGATAGATTGAATAATTTTGAATTCAAATATTTATTGTTACTTTAAACTGTAGTGGTTACGGTAGTATATAACATAATTAATCAATACTATGAATTCTATAAAGCTTATCTGTGTTGAAGATTTAACTTTGATGGTATTTATTCGATATAGAGTTTATGAAGGTACCGAATGCATTTACAATTAAGAAATTGTTTATTTATATTACTCTACTGTACTATTACATAATAAAAGCATTCTTAATACATTCAAATTTTTTAATTATTTCTTCCCTATGTTTGTTACTATGAATTATTTATGGGGTAAAGAAAATTGTTTTTATACATTGTGTAAAGTGCACATTCCTTGTGCATTGTATACCTATCGAATATGTAGAACAATTCTTATCTTTAGGTATATATGACTTTTACAAGAAATCAATTACCAATCGACTCTATGGCTATTATAACAATTACTAAATGTTATATTAATATTAAACGCTTAACGGAAAATCGAAAAAAATAGAAGAATTTCACCAGAAATGGTATCGAAATGTATGTTGTATGCATGGGTCTACATAGTATGTAAAAGGGAAATGAAATACGCAAAGAAGAAGAAATTTATATAATATATAGATTAGTTTTTTCTTTTTCTTTCTTTTAATAGAAAAAAAAAATATACAGATTAATAATCGAATAAAAATAAAAGGATAAAATGAAACGGATACAGTTAAGTAAATAAAATTTTCATAGAAATATATTTATGTTAATTTATTTATTGATGTTATCACGCTCAATTATCTTAAAATTTCATAAAAAAATATATTATATTCATCATTCCATTCTTTTTAGAATAGATTTACCGTTCTAAAAATATAGCTGTCGCACAATAAATAAAATATGCTTTCAGAAAGTCAATATTTTTATATTTCACAATCTGCAATTAATTAAAATACATATAATTTTTCTGAAAAACTACATTAAAAAAAAAAAAACATAAAATACACATTGGAATTAAGAATTCATCGAAACTCGTTTACTTAACTTAAATAATTGAGTAAATAATAAATAAATTTATTTTGAATATGTTTTTAATAGAATGATAAGTAATTATATTTTGAATGATAGTGATGCGCTCGGATTTAATATATTATATTATATTATATTATATTATTATTATATTATTATAATGTATTATATTAAATATGTATATATATATATATATATATATATATATATATTAAATTAAAAATAATTAAATAAATATATTATATTAAATAATAATAATAAAACATATACAATGAATCTTCGAAAACTTTATGAAATATTTATCTCAAAAAATACTTATTTATTAATAATATTTGGATACCAAAGTTTGTTTATGATTGATTGAGAATATATCAGATCAAAATTCAAAATGAACGCAACGAAACAAAAAATGTAAGTCTAAACAAAGCCTTTACGGGCGATGGTAGAAAAATCAATTCATTATTTATTTGCTGAATAGTATTGTTATACCCTCGAAGCAAATGACATTGATTAATTCAAGCCTGTAAATAATATTAGTATCTGTTAGAAAGAATTTTCTTAATAGTGGGAATGAAAGAATATAATCATGTCACAAAGCTACTTATTTTTGGATATAAAAATTTTTTCACGACTGGCTAGATAAGAAAAAATATTCTAAAAATCATCTATTTTCTATTAAAACGCGGAAAGAATATTATAAATTTTAAGTATTAATTAACATACTTCGAAAAGCATATAATCAATTACTTTACTAAAGCTTAACTTACTTGTATCAAAAGCAAGCTTTTATTAACTTAAACGAACCCTACCCAATGATTATCGAAACAACGTCTTTGCTTTTTTATTTATTTCTCCGGTTATTTATTTCTTATTGAAGCACAATTCAGTAAAATACAGATTAATTGATATTACAATATTTATTACTTAAAAATAACATATAAAAAATAATTAACTTTTATAAACTGGTAATATATTTATATATATATATATATATATATATATATATATATACACGTATGAATTATATTACAATTATATTAATTTTTACGTTAATATTCAAAATCTATTAAAGATAAAATATTTCGTATTAAAAAGAAAGTAATAATTAAAGAAAATTATTCATCGACAATTAATGAAAATAAATCCAATTGCATTATTCACTTATTAATTAATTTTTTATATTTAGTATTACTCGCAGTGGAATAATTTTCAAACAATCTATAAAAATTCATCATTAAACCATTGCATTTAAGTAGTTGAAGCATTTGTTGAAAAATCTTTGTCTACGAATGCGGATCATTGATCCCTTATCTTGTAACAGTTTGCAGACAATAGAGTTTACGTTACCGCAATTGCTTCGCTTAAGTCGATTGGGGGTTTCTCCAGTTTGTCTTTGACTACGGACAATTTGCCATTGACTTTAAGAACAATCGGTCGATAAAATTATAGATATTTATTTGAAATTCATTTCATATTGTAGCAGAATAATCCTACATACAACGTCAATAGACATTGTGTATATACACGTGTGTTTGCTTTAGTAGTGTATAACCGAATGTACTAGTAACGGATATGTATTAGTATCAAAACATCAAATACATGTTTGGCTAAAAAAATTTATGCATAATGGACACATGCTACATAAGATGGATAAATTTGTAAAATATTTTAATAATTGGAGATATATCAATGCGAAATTATTGTATATACAACGATTAAAATTGTAAAATCGCCAAGCTCCGATGGATCGGTATGTTGACCATTAAATATATAATACATCAATGTTTAAATTATCCATCATGCAGCAATTTAAATTCAATGTACCTACAATTGCAAATTATTACAAAATGAGAGAGAAGAGAGAAACGACATATTTGTAGGTATGCCATACTTGATAAAAAATTTCTAAAACAATAAGATATTAGAGTTTTTGAAGAAGATATAAAATAATAACAATAATTTCATATAAGTATGCGAAAGGTTGAATACAACAATATTTACGTCGTATTTTGGAATAATTTTTCAGGTGTCTTTCATATGTAATAAATCAGCTACCATACGAACGATCATTTATTCGTTTTTTCCATAAAGCACGAAGTCAAGCAGCTGCGTATTAAGAATCCCGGAAAAAAATATATTTTTTCATTTGTCAAAGAGAGAAAATGAGAATGAGTGAGAAGGCAAAGGATGAAGAGAGATAGGGGGACAAGAAGAGAATAAAGAGTAAAGGGACAAAATTGTATTTTAAAATTAGGTAATTAATATACGCTTCTTTCAAGGTTATATGTAAAATTGAGGAACAAAATTCCTTTAAAGCTAAGCTATGTTAATATACGAACATAAGAACATTTTACGCATATTTTCATCCGTTAAAAAAATATTTGATTTCCACGTAAATCCAAAGTCTATTAAGTATGATAAAAAATCTAGCAACTTGGACTCTAATTTTACTCGCTTACTAGCTCTAATGTGAATTTCTCGTCTATTGCATAAATATTTTTTCTCTGTTCTTTTTCTATTTTCATTTCTGTCTCCCGTGCCCTCGCTCCCTCTCCCCCGCCCCCGCCCCCCCCATTTCTCACTCTTTAATTTCAAAACAATCACAGAAGAAAAATTCTTTAAAGTTATATTTGAAAACAATATTCAACTATTATAATATGATGAATTAACAATATTCATAATTCATAATTCATACTCTCTATTACTACTAAAATATTTTGTATTAATAATGTAAACATTTTAAGAATGAAATATAATTTAATTTATATATAATTATCAAATATTTTTCATTCAAAATTAATTAAATTTAAATTTATTTATGCTTAACAACATTATAAATGTGAGAATAATTTCACAATTGTTTTCGTAATTATATATTTTTCAAGCTCTTGTAAAAGAATATTATTAATTAATAATATCAATATTTAGATTGGAAGAAAACTTTGACAGAATCTGAAAGAAAAGTTATATCCTTCATTTAATAAATCATTCATTTAATAAATCGATTATAATAATTACTATATAAATAATTCGATCGCTAATTTTACTTTTACAGTAAACAAGAGAAAAGTATTAAAACACTAAGACATTCATATAAAAGGAAATTAATCGATTAAACAATACGTAATTATAACGAATACAAATAATCATTAGAGTATATTCACGTATATAAAAAATACGAGCTTATAAAGAATGTAAGAATTTTATCAATTGTAATTTTTTTGGAGGATGGAGAAAACCAACTACATGGAATTATCTTCTTTTTTTTCCTTCACAGAGTTCTATATTTACTGCTTATATCCACTATGAAGTTTTATGTACATTATCTGCTCATTTTCAGTTCTGCTGAGATTTCAGTATGCTTCATAGATATTTATTACGTTGCATAACTGATTTAATTCTCATAACCACGCTTTACATTTTTCCTTTTTTGTATATGATTTATAATTGTATTCGAAATAGCACTATTTATTTATTTCATTTATTCTCATAAATAACTTATTTCAGATTAGAGTAAACATTAAAATAATTGAATTAATATAATAATGAATTTATAATATTTCTCTGATTTCACCCATTTTCACAATATATATGATTTAACATTTAACATTTAAAATGATTCATAAAAATATATTGCTATTGTTTCGGTGTTTACTTGTATCGACGACGATCAGCCATATAATTTTTGGGCTCGAAAAACAAAATTTCACTTGTTCAATGCTGCTAATTAATATATAACGGCCTCTTTCTATTAGCTTTATTATTGCCCAGATACATCGGAAAACCTACCGTTACCAATTCGTTATTTTTGCAACATTTTTAAATGGCATTTTACTTTGCATAAATAAAATTATTATTACTATATTACCACTAAACAATTCAAAAAAAAAAAAAAATTAAAAAAATAATTTTTTCATAAAATACACGCCAAGTATATCTTTTATGGCATAAAGAATACGGGTATTTTATAAAACTTTAATGAAATTCAAGAGAATATTACATTTAAAAAATATCTTGATAGTCACAATAAAAGATTCGTTACTTTTTAAATTGCATCTGACTATTAAGCAAAAAATCGTTTTTATTATTATTTATTTGTAATTGTCATTGTAATTGTCATTTCTTTTTTTCTTTTTTTTTTTCATATTAGTCGTATACAATTTTTCTAAAACACCATAAGTTAATAATTATTGCTTGATATAATAACAGGTTTAGAAGTTATGTAGAGGAGTTACTTTATCGTAAAGTATAGAGTAGATTAAGATTTACAATTAATGATAAGAGGCATAAAAGAAACACAAGTACAAAATACCTCCGCTGCAAAATTGTTAATTTACCGAGGATAAAGATCGAATATACAATATTACAAAATTTGTAAGTCTGCGGAGATTTTCGCTTATTCATCGTTCGTCCACCATAGCACTCGTTAAAGATAAGTAAAATAGGGAAAAACAAGAATAAACTAACGGGATGTAGGGTGCAGGTGATAATTGGCCAGCAATTAAGCCAACGATGCCTCCACCAAAGCTTGCATGCACACGTACGTACATACATACACGGATCGAAAGAGAGAGAGAGAGAGAGAGAGAGAGAGAGAGAGAGAGAGAGTGAGAGCTGGAGAGTGGTAGCTAGTGGACGTATGAGGGGGGGGGGCTTTTAAAGCCAGCGGACTTGCCCAGGAACATGGGGTCGAGATAATCGAGCTCGGCACTTCTCAGGTCTGGCCCTCGAGGTAACGCGCACTACGATTCCAAGTGCGTTGTCGTGAGTGAGAGGGGGGTGGGGGTGGACGATTTTCCCACATGTTGCGTCCGCGGCTCGCCGGGCGCAAGTCCGCCAGGCGCCCGGGCCACGAAGACGAGACTCACCCCCCTCCCCCCGGCCGCGGCTCTAACCAGACTCTCCTCGGGCAGCCTCAGTTCCGCGAACGCCACCGGAGAGTGCGAGTCGCTCGCCCGCGTGTGCCGTCCCACCAGCGCGTATCCTCCCTCGCCGACCTTTCTTCCGCCCCCCGTCGACGCTGCCGCAGTCGCTGTAGTCGCCGTAGCCACCGCCACTGCCGCTACCGCAGCCGTAGTCGCTGCCACCGCCGAGGAAGCGAGCGCGCGCGCGTTTCTTACCCGCGCAGTGTCGTTATCGCGGAGGCTGCCGTCTTTAGCTAGCCCGCGCGGTCCTCGAGCACCTGACGAGGACACCATGTGAGGCCGCGAGATGCGGCTGGCCGCTGGCAACGAGACCAAGACGATGATAATCTAGCGCTGCTGAGCCCTTCGGCTTTGTAATACTCAAGGTACGACTTGGATAATTCCTTGCTTCGGACACTGAGCCTCGTCGGCGACTCTCATCCCGATCTTCCGTACCCGCGATCCACACCTTCTTAGCTCGTGCTTAGCACGACAATTGGCTACCAATTCCCGCCCTAGTTGCCTGGCCTTTCAAGCGCAGATGGATGAGTGTTTATTTAGTTGATAAGACATCCCCACCTCCCCACCCATTGGCCTTAGACTCAACGAGCCAACGATTTTATTAATATTCTCTTTGTTACTCTCTCTCTCTCTCTCTCTCTCTCTCTCTCTTTCTCTTTTTCACAAGCACAAGCACTCGCGTACACAGCAGCATGCCGATTACCACAGTACCGGTTCTTTCTCTAGCTTTGCCGACGATTTCTTCCGAAATACTAAGACTCCCACACACCTCATTACGTCCAACTAATCGCAAGCTTTGAAAGCTCCGATTAACAATGCACGAATCATCTGAGAATATCGGAGAATGGCTTCCATTATTATTCGCATGCTAAACAAAAGATATACGAGTATAAAGGCAATTTAACTTTTCAACTTCGCTATTTACTTTTTATTGTTAAATCCTAGTTTTTCAATACTTTTAAACTTGTAAAAACGAATAATAAGACTAAAGTAAAAATAGAAATTACAACAAAAGTAATATAAAGAATAATAATAATTCATGATAAAAGTAAATTGCTCAGAGGTTAAACTATGGGGAATATTTACAATTATTAAATTAATGGCAAATGCCTTATTAGATATGTTATAAAAACTTTTTTTTTCAATCTTCATTCGTTTCTAATTTGCAAATTTATCGCAATCAGTTTTGCTTTAAATTTATGCTTTTATTTTGTTACGAAGGGACTAATATTTACTTAACTTTTACATTAGCCTTGCACGTGCAATGTTTTATAAAAATTATATGAAATTATTTATTTGCAGTATTACGTAGCTTTATATAATTTCAGCTGCATTTCGCATTTTCGTTTTTTCTTTAGGAATCTCTGTACCTTTCCGTGAAACATGAATGCCCATTCATACAAATGAATTTAATATAAAAATAAAAAATGATAAAAACGCAACCTGTGTCCCTGTCTTTGCTTTCTCCTTAAATGCTCGTATAATATTAAGGAGATAATACCTCCAGTAGTAGTCAATTTCTACGCTTCCCCACGTAATATTTAGCAAGAGCTAAAAGTAGAAGAGCTAAAAGTCTACATGTTTGAGAAGAAGAATAAAAAGAGAAAAAAAGACCCAAAAAAAAAAAAAAGATAAAATAAAGAGTAGTTCTTCATATAGATAAAATGGAAATTAAAGTCTAATTCGCTTTTTTTTCAACATTGTTTTTGTTCTTTTTATTTGACATTTAATGAGCTCTGATAAATCATCCGGAATGCTCTGAAAAATTCATAATCCAAATTTTATAATCAAATTTATTTATTGATATATATATATGTATATATATATATATATATATATAGAGAGAGAGAGAGAGAGAGAGAGAGGAACTCATAATGTTTGGTCAAAAATTCTAAATCTCAAGTAATTGCAAGTAATTGCGTTAAGTGGCATCGTCTATGCAATGAAATTGCACTTTAATGTTCTATATACACAAATATAAGAAATCTTATTGCATTTGCAAGCTACTGGTGCTTTACATTATGCGCTTGACTTAAGGATTACGTATTGTTTGTTAACAAATAATTATTAACAATTAAATTTAATAATTTTAGCAATAAAGTGAAAAATGTGCACGTGCGGAATTACGATTCGAATATGCAAATTTAAAAATAAAAATAATGCTGTAGTTGGGCGGTTATAACTAAGTCAACAAACTTGATATCCAATAAATTTATGAAAAGAAAACCAACGTAAACATTGACAGTAGCAGCCTATCTTTTTATTATCTATATTACATAAGCATTATCGCATTATTACACTGACTAGATTTTTAAATTATATTTTATAAAATGAATGATGTTATTATTAGTTTATAAATAATAATGACTTTTCGAGCAATATAATATTACTGGATAAAGATAGCAATACTAAAAATACGTCATTCAAAATTTTACAAATTATCTAATATAGTTGATTAGCGTCTTTGGCGCAAGGAAATTCAAAATAATTACTTACGCTTAAAAATACCTGTTCACGTATAAAAAAAAAAAAAGAAAAAAACAAAAAAAACAAAAAAAAACAAAAACAAAAAAAAAAACAAAAACAAAAAAAAAACAACAAAAAATAATAATAAATTCTTAAATATATTAATTAAAGAATATTACGTAATCATCATTCTATTAATAGAAAAAGACACTTTATTGTAATTAACTTCACTGTTTATGAAAAAAATATATAATAATCCGAATTATCTATAATAATATACATATTACATGTTTTATTAACAATTAAACGATATTATCAAACGCATTAGATTATAATAATAGTATTAGAAAAGTTGGTCTAAAATTTACATATTATTTTATTTGCCTATTATTTTAATATTTATTATTTCGCCGTTCAATTACTTTAGTCACGAGATATTAATCACAAGAGATAAAAGCATTATTAATAGGGATTAGAGTATTAATATATTATTAATAAATTGATTTATATAAGAGTGAATAGTGAACTAAATACAGAATATTTATAATTTGTATACGATTTGAAAAAAAATTAAATGCAATGAATTATTATTATTTAATCAATATATCCACATAAAAGTATAAAATAATAATAATAATAATAATGATAATAATAATAATGATAATAATAATAATAATAATAATAATAATAATAATAATAATAATAATAATAATAATAATAATAATAATAATAATAATAATAATAATAGCAATAATAATACAAATATTAATTTATGAAATTAATTGCGTTAATAGACGAATCTAAATTGGAAGATTAGTATATTTATATATATTCACTTTCTGTTTTATCTAATAAAGAATTATTAATAATTTAACGTCTAGTATTATTTCAATATACTCTATGAACAATTTTTGTTTAAGCCGTAAAATTCATAATAATATTCTTATTAATAATTATAACGAAGAAATTATACGAAAGTATCTTTTATTATACAGTAGAAAGATCATTTTATGCATATTGCGATACAAATTTGACTTTATTTTTTTATTTATTTTTTTTTATTTATTTTGAATTCTTTTTTTTCTTCAACAATTACATTTTCTATTTGAGATCCACATACACATTGGCGCGCAAACTTGTGTGAATATGATAGATCTATATACAATCATACGACAATTAAATAAGATGCAGGATATTTATTAAAAATATTTTGTTAACGTCTTTACTTTATTTTAATTTTTTAATTAAAATCACTGAATTTTTAATAATTTTGAATATTTTTTTGTTTTTTCGTTTTCGTGCACCATTTGATTAAATAATATTAAACCCCATCGAATTAAAGGAGATATATATATATACGAAGAAGCAAAAAGAAGCAAAAAACATTTCAAAATGTTATTGTAAATGTAATCTTATAAAACATCAATACTCGAGGGTAATTAGAATAAGGATGGCAATAGTATTATGCACTTAAATTTGAACGTTTCACCTAATGCAATATATATTTCATTTCAGTCCGAGGGCAATTGTTTGATTAATTTTTTTATACAAGTTTAATTTAACGTTGTTGATTTTATTGTTGAATTGCCCATTGAAGCATTATATCTTGAAATTTGTTTTATCTTATTTTATAAAAATGTTTTTCAGTCTGCATTAAAATGAGCAGTTGAGACACGAAGGTAGAGAGGCTAATTAAATAGAATTATAGGTTTTCTGACCTGAATACAGTATGAGTACTGCTACGTATGGAATAAACACAAACATAAATACATACCTTATCAGAACTCTTACCGCATTGGTCTCGAACTACTCAAATTATGAATTCATACCAGCTTTATATTATTGAATAACATTAAAAAAGACGAAAGCTCACGGGCGCTTCCTCTACACTGATTATAATACGTAAATAAGAAATGCCTTGTTCCATCTCAACGTCCGAGTACCGTGAGTGTGTGTGTGTGTGTGTGTGTGTGTGTGTGAGAGAGAGAGAGAGAGAGAGAGAGAGAGAGACGCCATAGGTAAATCGCTGAAAATTACGAGTTTATATTTGAAGTTTCGCACACGTAAACTACGTGTTTGTTAAAACGTAAAATTATAAGTTCTACTAATTTACCTATGCCGCTTCGGTTTAACTATTCTAAACAGAAATTTTTATCTCATTTGCTTTTCTTCGAGTGGCGTCGTTTTCTCCAAATCGCCTTGGGAAAGGCACCGGCACTCGCACCTACCATTATCGCTACCAATACTAAGCGAATGCAAATCGCTTATCGCAACGTTAGACTTATCATCCAGTAAGCAAAGAAGCCGGCAGTTCGCGACAATGGCAAGACGGCCTCGAGGACTTTGGCATCCTTGTGTCAGCCAAGGGCCGAGGAGAAGCCGCGTGGTTCCGAGACGGGGAGACGGCGAGCCGACGTCGAAAAATCGCGTCCTTCCATCTCGAAAGGGGATCCCCTTCTACATCATCGCGGGCTCTATTTTAGCTTTCGAGCTGCGTTTCGCGGCGAACGGTCACCGGGAGTTGCGCGACTTCAGTACGCTTGACACAATCGTGGCCGATGGAGTGCGCTCCCGAATAGCGAATTTCCCCCGTTAGTGGGGAGATTAGGGCGACCTGGGCGAGCGTGTCCTCCGTGTTGCGCGGCGGCCATTTCTGCCTCAACGAGTGCGCCTAGTTAACAACGACTCGCCGCCATTCGTAATTGCGCGCTTGATCATTGCGTAATGAAACGCTTCTGCGGTAAGTGGATTTCAGATGGTAAAGTTCAAAAGAGAGAGAGAGAACTTTGAAAATTATTAGAAATTTGAATTTACGATTGACAGTTGGGAAAGGATCGAGGGCAGCGGTTGTGGTGCGCTGATGATGTTGCTGTTGCGCGGCCGGGGAGTTCGTTTATTAGGGGAGTGGGGAGGGGCATAGGGAGCGACGGAATGAATTTTGAAGTGGTGTTGAGTGTTATAGAATGAGTATCGTAGGGCGAATTCGCACTGTATTAACAACAAATGATACTTTCGACTTTGGGCGCTTTGGTGGATAACACAAATGATTTTTGTTCTGTGTAATTCATCTTCTGTGTAATCCATAAATCCGATAGCCATTTTCAAGGATGCGCGTTACTTTAGCGAGGAAATAAATTTGTCATCGTTCGCATTGTAATCCTATTTCATTATTGTTGTCTTCGAGTAAGTTTATTAATACAACAGAATCGGTAATCCATTGTCATTTTGCAAATTCTATTGTAATGCCTTTTTGATAATGATAATTTGTGTCTTGATTATTGCCAAGAATTCTAATATCGATTAAAACTGCATTCGGTCAATTTAACAATAAACTTCCTTCGAAGACGTATTTTGTAATTTTAGTTTTATATAACTTAGCAGTTTATGATAATCCAGCTTTAGCACAATCCCAGATTTAAATACATATTATAACGCGGAATCTCGTCATAAAGTTGATAATGAGAAAGTAATCTTGAAGTGTCGTGGGCAGCCCAATTATCATTGATAAATTAATTATTAATGGCACAGAACGATATTTAAAAGTGATTTATTTGGCCTTTTATCAACAGATAAGTTATATCTTGAAGTTGAAACACAATACCACCACTAAGTTTATCAAAGTTGAATTAAACATTACGATTAGATCCTTTTAATCTTTTTTATCTTTTTTTTTTTTTTTTTTTTTTTTTTTTTTTTTTTTTTCTTTAAAAAGCGTACATGTAAATTATACAAATTAACGAATCTTAATTATTATGACTTTATGCGCTATCTAACATGAAAATATGATTATCGGTATTTTAAATGAATATTTGTCTAGTTGCCATTTAATAACCAATCTATGAAAATAAGATCCTAATGTTGTGAAAAGGTCGGATTTTTAGGTCAATTATTGTAATAACAAAACATTTTTTATAAAGAAAAAACATATAAAATTACGCATAAAAAACAAAATTGGCGAAATTAATGATCAGAGAATGATATTGGATAAACATGAGCTAAAATCGTTCGAATCTCATAAAGCGACTTAATGCTCGTATAATAAGGCAATTGTGCCAAAACTTATTTAATATTTGATATTTGATGAAAAATTCACTACCTAATAAATTACCACATTTTGAAAAATTTCAATCGATTCATCAAGTGTTTATACATTACGCAATGAGCAAATAATGAGAATTTAACAAGAATAATATGTAAGAAATGTAAAGGCTAATGCTGGAATGCTCGTATTGAGCAATAATAGACAATACGGCCTAGCAATTACCTATTATTAATGAATAGATATCGTTTGTGCCATTATTATGGTATTAATGAATATTTGTCAAATTGAAAAACTAATAATGGCGAAATATTTGTGAAATAGTGTAGCGTTGTTAATGCTCGAATCATTAATTAAAATGTATTAATAAATGCAATAGACAACTATTAATATCAAATAAAAAACGTCGGATATTTTACAATTTTTCTCAATCTTGATTATTTTCACAAGAAGTGTAGTATATAAAAATATTTCTCGTCTAAATAAAAACATGTATCTATTTATTATTTTTAGAAACTTCTTTCTTAAAAAAGTGCTACTATACATATATATATGTATATATATATATATATGTATATATAGTAACATATTTACTCTCATGTCTTATATAAATTAAAATATTATATAATCATATTATATTTTATTTTAACAATATACTTAGTATTTATTTGAATGATCGAAGCTTTTTATTATATACTCATAAGATATACTAAAATTTAAGTGAAATTTAATTTTAGTATGTTTTTTTAAAAATTACACATCCAATCTTGTTCTTAAACAATTATTTATAATTAGTTTTATGGCTTTATTAGTTGCGAATGTAGTATTTCCTTTTTTCTCATAAATTATTGTATTATCAATTCTATTACTTTATATCCATTAAATATTTTTTAAATTGTTGCATAATAAACATATATCTAATTCGATCAATAGGTAATTTTATTAATATAAATTTGATTAATTTGATTCAAAGCCTATAAAATTCACAAAATAATATTTATTAAAATACACGCGTAAGGTTGTATTATTAATTAAAATTTGGCGACAAATCTATCATAACAGCTTTATTATAACATTTCACATATAAATATATAGATGTCTGTTAAATTAGTATTGAAATCATTAAAAATTTATTCTTAATAAATGGAAATTTAACGCATGATTTACGGTTATGTACATTAAACGATCGGAAATTGTATTAGCAATATGAGAATTAAAATAGCAATAATAATTTTAAAGACGAAATACATTATTATATTTGTTCTATATTCCGTTTAACTTTTTGTGTTACAATTTACACTTATTGTAGTATCTGATATGTCAGATTTTAAATACATGAGTTACACAATTTATTAGCCATGACTTTTGCGTCTAATCCTTTGGAATCCTTTTATTCCATCTATTTCATGGATTATATGATCTTTATTGTACTTGAGCAATGCCTTGTAAATATTTTGAATCTCTTTTAGCTCCAGATAGTTTATTATACGTTTTGAAAATTCATCAAATTCATGATTTCTAAAAGTATCGATTTGTACTTGTCGTTTTCATTTCCTAACGTACATTATGTTGTTTTAAATAAAAACATACGTCGAGTCTTAACGACAATTTATTAATACGATATTAACACAGCGTATGAAACATTTTTATTTACGTAATTTGAAAATATGACCATATAATATAAAATGGTTTGCTAAATCGTATGCAGCTTATTTATGTGTATAATAAGTAACGTCATAAATTATTTGTAAAATTTAATTTTGCACTTTAAATTATTTCACATTTCCATTCATCAATGTGCGCAAATAAATAGGCATTTCTCATGTTTTTAAAAATTGTAATGTCACATCGACATTAACATAATGTTTTAATTTAATCCCTAGATTCTTTAATTTAACAGAATAGTTAGGAAGATATTGAATAATAAACGTTACTTAGGCCTTAATCTAAACTAACCAATATTTATTTTATTATTATTTCCGTTCAGCTAAATTGATTTCTAATTTCTGATTATTATTTTACCATTAATATTAAATCGGCAACAATTATAAATCAGCCCTAAGCGAAAATATTATATAATTTAATTAGACTTTTACCGTACCGACTAAATTTCCTTTATTTTTCAATAGAATCTGCCAATCGGACATATATAACTTAAAAACAACCATAAAATGCTATGATAAAATGCTCGAGAAAGACAAGCTCGTTGAATTCATGTTAAAAGCAATGGAGAGATAAAGATAGAGATAGACAGGAAAATGTTATCGCCCGAGAGCAATTAAGAAGTTAGGAAAAACGACGGTACGAAGGACTTCAACATATGCTTCTAGCGACATTTTTCAACCTGACCGATGATAACATCTGATAAGGTAGCTTAACATTTACTTTGCCTCTTTGTTCTCTCGCTCTTTCTTGTAATCCTCGACGATCAAATTCTATTCTAACAAGCATATTCCTACAATAAAACAAATTATTCCAAGTCGAATAATTGTACACTACCGCAGCACACTCCTAATCAACAATCATTTGTATATTTAAAAATATATTCAAAGCTTCGTATTTACGTACGCACCTACGCACGCATATGAAAACATAATCTATATATAAGAAATAAATTTAAGTAACAGATGCAAGATCTAACTACTTCAAAAGGTTAGTTCACCTATAAAAATATATTAGAGATTATTTTACCTCTGTGGCATTCCACTGTAATTTCAATAAATTATGTAAATATTGAAAAAAATTAATAAGCTTAATTTTAATAAATATTTATTCCAAATTTTATCTATTCATTTAATTTTATTTTGTAATTTTTTTTTTTTTTTTTTTTTTTTTTTTTTTTTTTTTTTTTTTCAATACTTTAAGCTCGACATTCTTTGTATTTTAACATAACATTCCTCGTAATAATTTTACTCCAAGTAGTAGGACATTATTGAAGAGACAGCTACTATGATGAAAAAATTGCAATTATACATCAAATATTGAATATTCATTTATTTTCGCTATTCCGACTTCATTTATCCTATGCCAAATAAAATAGCTTTGAGAAAATACATTTAGATATTATATTTACCCACGATAAAACTAACAGCAATTTAAATTATTATTTATAAATTTCGATAATGTTATAAACAGAGAAACACTTAATTTAATCATTTATTATTTTGTAAAAATAACTATGAATTAACACGGGAATCTTTATATTAAAGTACCTTACTTTTAATTAAATGCTTATCTTATTTTAAATTTAAGCTTTTAAATTTTTCATAATTATAAAGCAAAAATTTTTTCTGCAATTATTATATTGGTAAAATTAATCGAGTCATTAAATATGCAAAAGAAAAATAAATTTGTACTTGAAATGAAAATTGCATTTTTCAAATTTTATTGGAGGAATAAGTTCATGGAATATAAAATCATTTCAGTCATAATAAATTATAATCAATATATTTAAATTAATTATTTGAATATTATATTCCCCATTTAAATCACATATTAATTTCATTATATTCTAACGGTATAGAATAGTTAGTGAAATTTTTTATCAGCGCATGTGCTGTTGTTCGAGCTTGGATCGCAATTAACAAAAGAATAATGTAGTATAAATTTAAAAATCATTTGAACATTACGACAATCACAATGTTTATTAATAGTAGTAGCAAATAAAGTTTATTAATTTTGAATTAACAGTGTATGTACCCATTTTAATTTCATTATCTCTTTATTAAAGTGAATGTCTTAGCTATTGCGCATTATATTATGTACTGATAATTTTAAAATAATTGCGACAAATGATTCTTTTATTATATAAATTTATATCCATTACCATTATATTTGTCGTAATTTTCTTCATGAAACATAAAATACAATTACAAATTTATACATCAGTATTAGCAATGCTTATTAAAGAATCTTATAAACGTTATTTCAAGATCAGTTATTTTGGTTTTATTATATTTGAGTATGGAACGAAGAAGATTGAGTATGAATATTCTCAAGCTCTCTCCATAAGTGAACAAGTTAATGGAAAATACTATTTTCACATTAATTGCTAATATAGTACAGCTTAATCAAATCTCTTTTACATTATGCTGATGGTTGCTCACTTTTCCAGCTGCTGCTACTTCATTCTTCCAGATCAGAAGAAGATTTATTCAAATTCATTGATTTTCGCGAAAAATACTCACTGCAGTTGTGGCTTAATACGAGAAGTTCGAACGTCTAGTTTTGGCTGGGCTATTTATACTGGACATATCATTAAAGATGTGACCTTGTCCTACATTTTCCGGTACCTTTCTTTGTTACATTTCTACTTTTTCTCTCTCTCTCTCTTTCTCTCTCTCTCTCTCTCTTTGTTCGTCTTTGTTTACTCAACACATCTTAAAAAAAAAAAAAAAAAAAAAAAAAATATATGTATATATATATAGTTTCATCTTTACTTGAGTTAATTGTGAAATAAAGTCACAACTTTATTCACAAAGAAAAGGCAAATTAAGAGTGAATATTGTAAATAGAAAGTTAAGATGAGAAACGTTATTCTGAACCAATTTTACATGCATTGTCCGCGTTAGATTTGGTCGAACATGTTGGCCAGCATCCAATTTTACATTACAGAGGTCAATAACCTACCATTGTTTATTCTTTAATCAGACGGCAAATTTTATTCACATGTAACTTCCTCTTTGTTCCAAGGATGGATGATACTTTTATTTTTTGCTCAGTCACTCATCGAGATTCACTTCATTTCCATTATTCAGGAATATAATTTTCAATTTTAACAATAAAAGCTTCAAAGCTTGTTCAAAGCTTTACCTGATGCTTTCTATAATTATGATCGAGTTAATGGATAAAAATACATTTTTATTTATAAACGACATGTAATTTAATTTGTGAATTACTTTTGTCTCATCTTTCACAATTTGTTGATACAAGAATACAAACGTATAATATATGTTCGACTGTGTGCGTACAATGAATATTTATACGTATGTTATTCAAAAGTATGTTACTTTATTACTTTAATATATCTTTGATATAATTTTAATCTCGAAACTTGAATCTTTAAATTTCTTAGAATAAGACTGTAAGAATTTTAATGCTTTCAGCGAAATAATGATTTCTATAAGCTTACATCTATTTATAAAGTGAAAAATCAATTTTACTAAACAAATATTGTCAATTATATTTTAAAGCTTAATTTTTACGCGAAAGAGCTTAGATTTTTCTACAGTTTTTAAGATTATTTTAGAACCCTGAACTTTTACTAACATTTATTCCTATCCATCAGTTCTAATGGAAATAATTTGTGGTATTTTATAAATTTTTATTTTTATCACTCGTATGCTGAGATTCGATATAAGTTAAGAAAATGGAACGTAAATATATTCCGAAATATTAGAAATTTTAAAAAATAAATCCTTCAGCTTTAATGAAGGATGAAGCTTTTAAGATATTTTATCTAAATTAATCGCGTAGAAATATATTTTGATAAAAATTTCATAGAAATTCAACTATGATTACTCATAAATTTTATAAAAATTTTCTTCGAGCATTGTGCTTTTTTTTTGTTTTTTTTTTTTTTTTTTTTTTTTTTTTTTTTTTTTTTTTTTTGGTTTGTTAATAAATAACAATATTTCAGAAAAAAGTCTTATCAAGTCTTGAGATTTTGTCTTTAGATTAAGATAATAGAAACATACAAATTTGCAAATTTATTCATTTTTTTTTAAATATATTTTTTTTTTTTTTTTTTTAACTAAACGAAGAAAATGCAAAAAGTATGATTATAATTTTTATAATTCAAAATTATATAATCTCATATAATTCTTATAGCACCATACTAATATAAATTGATGTTATGTGGCATAGCTTATAACACTTTTTAAAAAGGATTTTATCTTTTTATTAATTTATTCTTAATCGTTTACTTTTGAATATAGAAATTAATTGTCTTTCTTTGGTGAATCTTGTGGATATTAAGAAGAAACTTACATTACATTTAGATGAATTAAGTTTATTAGCCGAACAATTTATGTGAATAAAAAATAGCGATAATTTTTCTTTGCATATCCAACATCATCGACAAGTTAAAGCTGCGCAATAAATATTCATGACATGTATTCATGTCGCAAATAGTCATATCTGAGTTATTTTAAAAGGAGAACATATTTAGAAGTACAAATTTTAAAGAAAAAGACTTTGTTCATTGCCTTATTAATATTGATTTCAAATTATTATTTGCAGCTAATATATTTCACATATTTTTTTTCATTATATTATAATTTTCTTTCTTCCCGAACATTATCAAATGAGCCATCTTTTAACATACCCTTAGCCATTATCTCGTAAATTTAAATGCCATTTCCATTATAGGTCTGTATATTATGGAAATCCCATTTAATAGTCAATTTCTGGATAAACCTTGACTGAAGAATTGCAGTCCTCTTACTCGCCGAAGCTCTTCTTCAACATTGTCATTTCGTTCTCTTTCTTCCAAGCTCCAAATCACTTGTTAACGATGTTTCTCTTTAATTATGGATGCCAGCATGTGCAAAATGTATTTTTCTCTCGTGAATTGATAGAGAGGCTCATTGGCGCTTATCTAGTTGAAGTGTAAATAGACTCCATTATGCATCTTCCTCTTGCAGCGGCACGTGTACGACTCCGTGAGTAAGCAGTGCATTCGTAAATAAGCGGCGTGAAAATTACTTTTCTGACGAGAAAGGAGAGTACGGAAGAAAGAAGGGGAGTAGGAGAGTAGGGACGAAGTGGCGTAGGAGGCACGAAGAGCTGGTGTCAAGTCCCGGTCGGAATGTAGAAGGGACAGCGGAGCAACAAAAAATTGGGGAGAATTAATAGCGTAAACAACAAACACTATCATTTAAATCGCAATGGCTCTTGCAAATACGCGTAGATTAATTAAAAGTAGATTGAGTAGTAGGAGCATCTCAAAAGGATTAGGCGAGTGGTTAAGAAACGCCAGGATTATCGGGATTTTTTTTTTTAAGTGGATAGCTCTGTTTAACCTTCTGTCAAAAAGAGCCAAAACTCGCCGAAAATTCTTATCGGCTAATGAAGAATCATCTTAGTCTATTATTTATTCCTTGCTAAACTCTATTTTTGAAAAAACTTTTTAATTCGGCTCCAAACGCCAAAGTGCACGCTATTATTTTAAGGGATATATACCATAAAAATTCGCTATCGTATGGACAATTAATTTTGTATATTATTAAGCATAAATATTAAGATAAATATTGAGATGAACGATAATATGCAAATTTAGAAGAATAATTTTGTCGGTTTAACGCGTGAATTTATCGATTTACATGTATTTATAATAAACGCGCTTGAAATATGAAAGTTTAACTACGTTCGACTTAATAAAACGTAATATCTAATAAATCTAGTTTATTAAAAAAAAAAAAAAAAATGATTACGACGTTTATAAAGAAAATCAAAATTTTCTTACCGTGAATGTAAAAATTTCTCTACGATGTATTCTCTAAGTGGCAACAAATACTCGATAGTTTATTTTATTACCAATTTTATATTCTCTCGCTCCCCTTTTTATATAAAAAAAATTCCGATTTAGCTATAGATGATAAGATTGGAATGTTTATGTGCATTAACCGCATTCCCTTCTATAATTTATTTATTTTTTTCTAGTTCTATATAAATGATATAAATATAATGTAACATTAAGAATTCAAATCTGATAATATCTATTAAACTTGAGTGAGAAGTTATAATTTTTGTTTTTATATACACAGTTGTTGTCTATCTTATCCATATTAAATAAACTTAATAAGCTTTTTTAGTTTATAAATTTACAAATTTAAAAATGTATTATCCCTTTTGTAATAATCGAGGCATTAAAAGATACGAACATTTTTAAATGCTAAATAATTTAAATTAATGTATCATGAATTAAATATAAATAGAGAAATGTTGCATCACATATTTTTGTTACTTAAAAGATATTTTTAGTAACAATTATTAAAATATTGTTAAAAATAACTTTTTAACTATTATCAATTTGTATTTATTTGTAAATAAAATTAAATTTTCAGATAGAATTACTAATTTGGGGATAATTTTTTTCTTTTTCAACAATAAATACAACTCGAATTTGAGATAATAGTGTGAAATAAATTAAAAAAAAAATATTTATACAAAATAATAAATTGGTATATTTATATAACGTAAATATTCTCGCTCGAGTCTTTGCAATGAAATATGATTATATATATATATATATATATATATATATATATATATATATATATATATAATCATATTTCATTGCAAAGACTCGAGGAGAAAAAAATGATAAACTTTGATAATTGTGATATTATGATAACAGTTAAAAAAACTTCTTCGATGGGTCTTATAAAAAAGTAAACAAAAATTAATAAATTAAATTTAAAACACGCGATTTTAAAGCTTTCACGTCGACTTAATGCTTCCGGCTATTAATTCATTTAACTTGTCAATATCTAATGATGCGCTCCAGAAATAATATTTCTGAACTAGAGCATTGCATTACGTTTAATGTAACTCTGCAAATGTCGTATAAAACGAGTGCTTACTATTCTTTGAAATTTCTTCATATGATAATAAAGTATCATATGTGTATGTATTCATGCATGTATAATACAAAATTCACATAAAAATCATAAGAAGTTAAATCAAAAGTTTTTAATATTTTGCTTGTTATAATGTAACGAACGTGTGCCAAATATTCAGAGGAGCATTTTTAAAACCCATAGCCAACACAATGTTTTATGACTCTGGCGTAAGAATTTTACGAGGACTATATTATTAACACATAACTGCTTTTTAATTTTAAATTAGAATTTTAAAACTTTATATTACAAACTTTTTCCTTTTTTGCGTTTGTTTTTGTTTTTTTTTGTTGGTTTTTTTTTTTGAATAATATTTTATAAGTTGAATAATATATAGATATATAGTATTTCACAGTATTAGTACAACGTTTTTACGTAATCTTTATAATATTTCTTGTCTCGTTTAATTACAATAATGGAGTAACTTTTAACGCATATTATTTAAATTTTAATCATATTTTTCAACTAAAATAGTTAATTGGATTTTAAAATATGAAACAACAAACACAGAAGAATGTCTATTCTTGTGAAGTGTTAAAAATTCACATTTAAAATTTTTGAAGATAATCGTCGAAACTTCACGTCCTACGTTCACCAAATGTAAAGCAAAAAGCTTTTATGAATTTATAAAATTCTCTATAAAGCATAAAATATACAAATCAGTGATTAATAAATTATAGCCGTGGAATAGCTACACGTTTTAAACTAACTATTTATTTAATTCGTCAATTTGAAATGTTAATCGATTTTCTCTCCTCCCCCCCCCGCTAACTTTTCAAATTTCGATAAAATAACAAAGAATTTTCAAATTTTTTTCATACCGCAAATAATACAAGTACGTGTGTATATCCACTTTAATGATTTATGTCTCCCAAACATTTATATTAAATACCATTTCTCAATCTCTGTAAATTCAAAAAAAAAAAAAAAAAGAAAAGATTTATTGTTACATAATGACATAAAGAATTCATTTTATTTATAAGAATACATGGCACTGATAAAAGTTCGCGAGGAAAGTGTATTTATTGGAAAGATATTGTGATCGTAGGACTTCTGCTGTCTTCTCAATCATATTCATACAATATTTCGTATATTTTCTGTCTTTATTGTAGTGCACTTTTGAGAAATCTTATTTACTTTTGATATTTTGGCTAAAATTTTATAATATTTTTACATTGTTCTAAAGATTGATGATCGAGTACGGATAAATTGAATTAGTATTTTAATTACATTCTTCTTCTTTTTTTTATACAAATAACGTGTTATTTAATATTTTTCTTTTTTCTTTTTTTTTTTTTTTTTTTATTAAAAGGAATAAATAGCAATTGATTTGTAGTGATGATTTAAGTTATTCCAATTTCAACCTAAATTAAACGAATTTTGGGGGGAGCTGAAAATTAGGAGCTATACAGAATTTTGCTCTATAAATTAAACAAAAATAGTGTAATATCTTTTCAAAATTTTCGTATGAATTGAGTATTATTTTTCATAAAGCAACAATTATAACTATTGACGTTAACTATTGTTTGTAAATTTTGAAGCTTTATAAATTAAACATGTGTGCAAATATTGTATTTCGCAGTACATATATGAAGGGAAAATAGCTTACATTGTTCGTATTATAATAATTATAACTTCACAGTATTATAAATAATTTATTCAATTGAATATTGATTTAATTTTTAATAAAAACAGGAAAATATTGAATGATTCGAGTGAATAGTTCGTATGCTTGTATCATAATATGGTAGTTGAATATGTATTTAAATTATAACGAGACGATTGCGAAATAATTACGCACTTGAAAGCTACAAAAATATATAACTAAAGTAGTTTTAAATTAGCTAAAATTGTATTCTAAATTATCTTTAAATAGTTTTCATTTGAAAAAAAAAATCTTAAGTCCTTATGAATTATAGTTCCAAGTTTAACAATTATAATATATCGTCCAGTGATGAGTACTATTTTTTAATACGTGCATTTCTTCAAATATAAATGGAATTTCTTAAATATATGAATATACGGATGCGTAAATATATCCTGTAATAGCTAATTTATATTACGAAATAAACAATATATTTTCCATAAACAGTTCTCGCTGATGGTTACAAATTGAATATGTTATTTAACTCTGTATTTTGAAATATAACATAAGCTTTGAAGTAACATGACGTAAAAACAGAAAGAAAAATAGGATAGCCATACGGGGCAGGGGAGGGATAGAGTGAAGAAAAAACGAAACCGTAGAGAGAAAAATAAAAGAAGTGAGATCGCTATATAGTTGCGTTAAAAAAAAAGTCGATGGACTATCGAGTGTCGCAGATGTGACGTGAAAACTCATGAGGCGCGATAACGTGGATAGAAAATATCCGAAAAAGACAGGAGCAGCTGCCATTGCTCTTCTTTCACCTCGTTTGGTGTGGCTCGTTGTTCTTGGTTATAAAAGCATACAAGCACGTCCGAGTGTAAATGAGAGAATTGAAGCAGCTCGCGGCTATTCCGCGTTTCACTAATTGCTTTTTTTCTCCCTGGTTCCATGAAAAGAAAAAAAAAAAGTTATTGCGAACTCTTTTTAGCCGCTGTGGGCGTGTAACCTGCATTTACAGGCGTGAAAATAAAGTGTAATCCATACTACTGGGTGGCATCCGTTGGATTACGCTATATTTTTCTCCAGGTCTGTTGCATCGTACATTATTGTTGAAGTGTGTGTGTGTGTGTGTGTGTGTAGGTTTTAATACGAATGAATGTGATTTTAAAATTTACTCATATTATAATGGATGATTCGTAGATATTCATTGGTCGTATTCAAAATTGGAGCGCCGAAGTAGTGACTTTTATCGAGGAAGAAATTAGATTTGACATTATTAGGCTTGTCAAAATGTTTTTTTAATACAAAAATTACATTCTATATGCATGAAACAAAGGAACTCGATAAGTTACTTAATTTCCAAGTCTTTAAAGTTAATTTTTGTACAATTTTTTTTCCGAAACGTAAAAATACTCTTGCAACAAATTTTCATTTTTGCCTGTTTATTATAATGTTTATAACTAAAATTTCATTTAAAGTTAAGATGTATATTGAAGTTCGCTATTCAGTTAGCTAACTGAAAAAAATTTCGAAAGATAATTTCCTAAGTAGTATAATTATTGTATGCAATTCGCTCGTAAATAGGATAATCCTAATAGATTGCAATACATAATTAATATAAATATTTTGCAAATACTATCACTTTTATTTTCAGTGGATAAAATTTTGTTGTTTCATATAGCTTATTGCAACAATTATTCATTATTTTTTAACATATTAACATGTATAGAAACTACTCTGCATCGATAATTTGAATTTGGGACAGAAGTTTACATGAATTTTATATAATTTCAGGATAATTTAATAAAAATTCCATTCTTGGGTATTAATTTTCAGTGCAAGAATAGAGCAGAAAATTAAAAATTTAACTTTTCCCTAAATTTGTTAACCTTTGTTAAAACAAGTATTTTTGATAATTCAACAATTAATTACTTCTACATAAGTTTATGTTATAGCATCTGTCGAATATTATGAAAGAAATTTGTTAACAGTCTGCTCATTATTGAAAATCATTATTTTTGAAAACTTCAACCATATATATATATATATATGTAAAATTAAATTAACTACTTAAATTAATTATAATTTATGTTTACTTCTCAGAGTTTGGTATACACTCATACAGTGTTCACTATAATTTATGTAGATATTATAAATCTTAATTATTATTTTATTGTATGGTTGAATAAATAAATATTTTTAACGTTCGTTAAAAAAAAATATATATATATATAAAATCTTTTGTATACATTGTACTTTGGAAGATTTCCAAAATCTAACAATTTGAGTAAAATTAATATTTTACATCATAATCTTAAATAGAGTTCTAATTACACGACAAAGTTTAAAAGGAGAAGAAAAATATCGTCATTTAATAAGCTGGCGATTTTATGTTTATGTTACAAATTTTTATTTCACAAATATTTAAAAAATTTCTATTCCAAACATTTATTGCCTAAAAGAATAGAGAAGCTTTACATATTACGGCCAGGTTTGGCTAAATCAGAAAAAAAACCACCAACTTCAACCTCATTCTTATTATTTTCCAATTTAATCGAGGAAGCTATGTGAAAGTTAAATTGTAAAAATAAATAAAGAGTGTGTTTCCTTTGTAATACAAAGAACACGTGCATTCTTTCATTTTTCTATCGAAGAACTAATAATTTAAAAAATTTCGATTTCCAGGTATATCGCTATTAGAAATTAGAATAAAAAATCGATTTTATGATCGCTTTGTCCTTTGAAATATAGTAACAGCGCACGATAAGTGAAAATAAAGATCTATAGATCCTAATTATATTAGTTTTATTTTTATAAATTTTAATACTTTGTAATCCCGTTCGATTTCTCATTATATTGTATGACAATACATTTTATGAGTTGGCAACAAAAATAGTTGAGGTTTGTAAAATCCATCAAACTCTCATGTAAGCTCGTAGTGTAGAATTTACAAAATAGAAGTGTCATGAAAAATCGAGAATCGGCTAATATTTATCCGTTGAAAAGATTAATTTTTCCCGAAGTCATGGATTATAAATTGATATAGTAAAGATAGAATACAAAAAATAAAAAAAAAAAAAAAAGGAAAAAAAAAGAATGAAAAATATAAAAAATATAAAAATATAAAAATAATATTCAAAATAACATGACCAATGAAGCAAATGATTGGATGTTACATTGAAGAGGAATAAATGTCTTTACATTTACAGCTCAGTAGAAAGATTTTAGGTTCAATTAGACTTAATTTATAAAAAATAATTTAACGTATGTAAACATATTATTAATTTGAATAGAAAAATATTCTAAATAATTATAATTGATGCAAATTTTCGCGATATATAAATAATTGTATTTGATTGTACATTTGTGATTGTACATTTATCGTATCTAAATAAAGAGAGAAAAAAATAAAAATAAATATATTTAATTATCGGTAGAATTGTCTTGGACAAAATAAATCTTTACAAACTCAACTGTCATCGTAGACAGAATAGTTTCAATAGCGTGAAACAACTCATTTGTGTGTATAATTCTTTATGTTTGAGTCATAAAGTGAAAGAAAAGTTGATGTTAAATTTACTTGAATGTATTTTTCAAAATAGACTCCAATAACGTTATTCACATTTTAAAAATATGTAGAAAAAAATAATAATATAATTAAGTTCATTTATCAATGAAAAATAATAAAGTATTACTTTGAGTAAAATACGCGAGCCATCAAACGGATGTGAGTTGTTTTTCTTTGAATAGGAAAAGCTCAGTTAATATTAGAAATGTTTATATAATGTAGGCATTAAAATATTCTGAAAAATCTACAACTTTAGAAAAAAAAAAGAAAACAGTAATATTTCTTCCAAAGTATTAAATTATTCAAATCTTTATACATACACGCATATATATATATATATATATATGTATTTGTTTATTTATTTATACATATGTTTGTATGAAAATAAAAAAAATAATGTTGTTACGCAGCTATTAGAAACATTTGTATATCTTAAAAAAAAAATAGAAATACAATTTTAATTAAGAGAACGTTAATATCAATAGCAATTAAGAATATGATTAGTTTATGTAAATATTAATGTCAGCATAATAAAACTTTCTTTAGAACTTTAATACAGCTTAAATTCAATTAAAAAATTTGAGTTTAGAATTATCTTAACAAATATGTCGATATTATTTTAAAAGTGACATTACTATTAAAATAATCGTCAAATTGATAATTATATCCAATTATGTAATGCTTTATTTTTAGAATTAAGCAAATTAAGATATTTGCTTTTTTTTTCTCCTTTATAAACAGTGTGTACTCAATTGATTTGTTTAATTAATTTGTAACATGAATGTAAAAATGTAAATGTGATAAATGGAATATAAAATCACAAATCTTACAATAATTCTAATTTTATTATTTTATAATATTTATTATATAGGATAGTGACTGAAATTAATTAATGCATTGAATCCAATTAATGATAGAAATTTTAATACAATAAAAAAAAATGTCATTAATCAATGAAAATTGTGCTAAGAAAATATTCGTTTATTTTTTGACAATACACGCACGCACGCACGCACGCACGCACGCACGCACGCACGCACGCACGCACGCACGCACGCACATACATATATTCGAGATTATTATGATAATTTAATGTATTACCGGTATATAACAGCGTAACTAACGTAAAGCTTTGTTTTATCTTTATTGAAAGTGATACATTGACTATTTTAAAATAATAAGCTAATAAATATAGAATTTCACAATAATAGGCTCAATCTTTAAGACATTTCAAAACATAATTTAATATACACATAAGTTAATTAGATTATTTGAATGATATTAGTTTTTGCTTTCTTTCTTTTCGTTTAATAAGGCTTAGAAATATTAATCTTTCCTACATCATTTATTTTAACGTATATTATTTTTTAAATCACATGGAGGTGAATTTTTATATACTTAATAATAATCAGGGCATATTTTTTTTTTTTTTTTTTTTTTTTTTTTTTTTTTATTAAATGTTATCGTACGTAAATTTAATAAGTGTTTTTATTAAAATACTACAACTTATTATAAGCATCACGCGCTGCTTTTTACATAGCCAAGCTGCTAATTAAGCCAATTAGTTATTAACAAAAAAAAAAAAAAAAAAAAAAAAAAAAAGAAAAAGGGAAAAGGAAAAAAAAAACGACAAAATCATTAATACTTTGTATAATAACAACCTTGTTAAAACTTTGTTTATTAATAGATATTTATAATTTTGATATTACATCGATATTGTATATAAATTGTGCACTATAATAAAAATAATACGCGTATAGATTTTAGAAAATACAACGGCTGATGTTAAATTATTTCATAAGCATTTCCTTCCATTTTATTTACCGCGGCATTCCGATAAAGTGCGACTTTTACGAGCTCGCGGATGAAGAGAAAAGTAACGCTCAAGTGACACACGCTGCTCCCAAATAATGTGAATGCCAAATAATTTGAAAAGGTCATTGTACCGGATAGGAACTGATATTTGAAAAACATAGTCAGCGATATTATAGACTAAGGTGACAGTAACGACATTTCAAATTATTTGATTGTATGACGCTCGGCTCGATTTACCTAGCCAGCCGAAAGCAGAAGCTGTACGTGATCTTTACCTCAGCATCTATGTACGGGATATTCCGTCTCCGTCATTGACGGCTGAGAAGAAACAGCCGCAGATGCAGAGACGAGAATAGAGACGAGGCAATTTTTCAGTGAGTCGAGCATTGTGACGAGAGCTTTGATGGGGGGGGGGGAAGAGAGAGAGAGAGAGAGAGACGACGCCACGTTCTTCAAGGTCGAGATGCTTGTTGCTTTCGCGCGTCTTAAATAAGAAAAAGGAAATGGTCAATGGATGAGTGACAGAGATTGACGGCTGCCGGGCTTCGATAGACATTTATTTTTGTTATTTAAATGGATTAAAGAATTCGCGTTGGCGACATTACTGAATGTATACTGAAAGGGAATGAATTTTGTTTTCACGCGTACAGTGTGTGCAGTACAAAAGCAAAGAGTGTTTATTTTTTTTTTTTTTTTTTTTTTTTTTTTTTTTTTTTTTTTTTTGTCACTGTTAAGATAGTTTAAGGGTGGTATTAACGAGGATTTTATATTATACGCTTTTCTGTTAAAACTCATTTACGAGAATATCGTTTGCTGGTAATCAAGATACAGTGATTATTAAACATTGCTGTATTCCTTCGTCGATAAATTTTAAGCATAAAATTTTCAAGTATTAAAGGGACAGTTTTAATGTATTTTAATTGTGGATAAGATTAATTACATTGAGCACTTTAAGGGAATTAGTGTAATGTAAAATTAAAGAAATTTTGAAGACGAGGATTGAAAGAGGTATTTTTAATTAAGGCAATTAATAATATAATAATGAAAATAATGATATATAAATATTTCTAAAACAATATATCGTAGGTGAAAATTGCATAAATTTTTCAAAATACGAGTACTAGATCTATAAAAAATTTTTTATAAACATTAAGACTGAAACTTAAAAAAGTCGAATTACATTATAAAACTATATTGATATGATTGTGAAAACTGATTGATATAAGCTATATATATATATATATATATATATATATATATATACGTGTTCGTGCGCGTGTGTGTATTCTTCAATTTATTTAGGAATTGAATTTGAAAAAAATGTTAATACTTTACATAACTACACTTATTCTATTAATATGTTTTGATGTAACTCTAATTAGTTATTACAAGGTAGCAATTAAAATAAAATTTTCACTAGTTATGCATTATTTTCATGCAACCGCTTACTTCCTTTTAGCGATCTTAACTGTAATTAGAAAATATCTTATTAACTCTATTGTATTATCTGTCACATTTGCAATAATACTTGTATATATTGTTAATTTATCTAGTAAATTAATGGGAAGCGGAGGTATTTATATATATATATATATATATATATATATATATACTTACGTATTAATTTTACAAATTATTATAAATAATAAGATAAAATTGATATAATTCCCTACCACGACAAAGAAAATGCCATTTATTTCTTATTAATTACAAGTCCCATTACATATATTCTTTAATCTTAAATAATAAAACATGTATGCATAAATATCGTATGTATAGAACAAATGAAATTCTTTAAATTTCTTTTAATTGTTTGAAATTCTTAAATAAGTCTATTATATCAAAGTGTTGTCATTTAATTATTTTATCATCATTTTAAACGCATATAATAAATAATATTCATAAGTCTAATATTAATTTTAAAGGTTTGCATTAAATTGAAATTTCCACCTTTAAAAGTTTTATTGGAATATTTAATTAATTAATAGTAAAATGCACCGACTAATTTAATTTACTAATTTTATATTAATATTTTAGACTAAATTTGAAGGTAAAAAACTGAAATATGAGCATTATTTTTAATTAAGATTATCAAAGGTATAAATTATAAATTATTTGAATAAATTATTGAAAAATGTTTTTAGGAAAAATCAAACCTTCGCTGACTTTATCTTTAAAAACATTAACTTTTTAATTTGAAATATGTATAAAATATATTATAGGTGGTATAAAAAAAAAAAAAAAAAAAAAAAAAAAAAAAAAAATTTATGATATTACAGGAGCAAAATTTTGTCATATAAACAATACGAAACTATAATTTTATATTTAAAAATGTAAAACCAATTATTTTATTTATTGAGTATAATAATACGCTATACAATTATCTCTTATCGTAAATTCTAATTTATAATCATAATTATAAAATATTATCAAATTTTTTTAGTTCAACGGAATCATGAATAAAAATAATGTAAACAGTACTTTTCTGTAGTTTGAGATAACATTGTTTAAAATAGAAGATGTAATTAAACTAAAGAAATTAATTTGTAACATTGAACGTTGACTGTATGAGTTTATTTCCAAATGAATAAAAATAGCTTGTTATTTAAGATCATAACTCACTAATAAAATAAAACTGTGGACTTTACATTTAAAGATTCATTAATAAGGGGAGTTTATAAATAATAATAATAATATTTTTGTTTCGTAATTGAATATAAAGATAAAATTAAAGCTATTATTAGAATTAATTTCATAGATAAATAAATGTAAATAACAATTGAACGAAGTTTCTAATTTTCTCACTTCATTCTCAATTGAAATATTGAATAAAATATAATTATTGATAAGGCAATTAATCTCTGTGGTCTGATGATTAAGTAGTCATATGGCGAATAAAATAAATGAATTAGTTTTATTTATGGATTTTGAGCAAATATTATGCATAAGACAGGTATTCAAGTATCAATTTATAAAAGATTTATTTATAAAAGTTACAAATACTTATTAATACATATAGCGTGCATGTGTAATATGAATAAATAATATTTCACGTATTAAAATTTAATGTACGAAGTATAATATAAAAAGTATATTGATATATTTTTAAAGTAACCTTAACATTGTTTTAGAAATGTTATTTTTAGTTCTTTTACGAATTATATAAATTCGAATGAAGTAGGAAGAGAAAGTTTGTTATCCACGTTTACCCACATTATGTCGTTGTTTTAATATCCTTTTCATTACGTGAAGAAATGAAGTAAAAAGGATGTGTTTTCTTTTGAACTATTTCAAACATATGTATTGTTGGTGATTTTGGCAAATCGATTAGATAAAGTAATAATAACCCCGCTTTTCACAAATAATAAACAATGTTAGATGAATATCCTAAGAATCAATTAATTTCCCATTATTATCGCTTCAATCTCACAGTACAATTATCATTCATTTTTCCAATACCCGATACCCGAAAAGCACTATTATTCTTAACTTACGAATTACGTATACAGACGTTCACGTACGTAGTCGCGCATTTATAATATAACGTAGTATTCATTCATTAATAAATTATGAAATAAAAATATTCTCGCTGAATGCAAATGTAAGGTACATCCGTATTCACGGCAATATGATTTATAATTTTCATACTTGTTTCTTGCAGCACACCGAAGCAGTCACACTCACAATTAAACGTATGTGTTATGATTTATGATTTTAGGTTCGAGCGCCTTTCAGCGCATTGGGTTGGCCCCGAT
Organism: Ceratosolen solmsi marchali; assembly: GCF_000503995.2. Lineage (NCBI taxonomy): Eukaryota > Metazoa > Arthropoda > Insecta > Hymenoptera > Agaonidae > Ceratosolen > Ceratosolen solmsi. The sequence goes on along the minus strand of NW_011948424.1, from coordinate 6,289,897 downwards.
GCCGGCCCGGAAAGGCCTTCTTGCGCCTCAAAATACCTTCCTCGATACTATTGCGACACGCTTCGATGGAACCCGTAAGTCCATTTACAAATATTCGCTCGAGCTTAACGTGGCCGCGCAATCTGGGAAATACCGGGCATCGGGGAAGAAACAACGAACGGAAATTAGAAAAGATTACGCGGCGAGCTTATCTGCTTTATTTACACCCATCACCTTTCACCCGAGCGATATCAAACAATGCATTGGGAACGTTGGCAATACGCGCTATCCATGTTGTCGTAACCATGGCTTTCTATTATATTTGGATTAACGATGAGCTTAATTTACGAGGACAATTTACGGCTGAGGGATCTACATTCGCACTCATTAGATTCACATAGCGCGCACTTTGTCCGTTTCTATAATTGATCTTATTGACTTCGTTTCACCTGCTTCATTAGGCAACCTATGTTATATACAATTTTCAAACTCCTGTATTTTAATGCGCATGCGAGCTAACACTCGTCCAGGCAACTCGCATCATTATTGTACAAATATAATAGAATATTGGTTATTTAAGAAAAGATTTATTGCCTCGTATGGAAATATTTAAGAGAGAAAGTCATTTGTACGATAGGCAATAAAATATACCCGTAAAATTATTATTTTAACTATGTAGAGATTATTTAATTTTACTTTAAATATACTTAGATGAATTATACACTTTTTATAATTTTGTTTTGTTTTGTTATATTATTACAAGTTTAAGTTTATTTAAGAAAAAAAAAAAAAAAAAAAAAAAAAAAAAAAAAAAACATGTGTTTTACTATGAATATATGAAGTTATGATTCAATTATGAAAAAAATTTTTATTTCCATATAAACCTTATGTAGGTAAATCAAAATATTACTGTCTGTTACTTTAACCGAAAGTTTATTAGAATTTCATTATTCTTTTAAAAAAAAAACAATAAAAAAAAAAAAATATTAAATTGTATATACCAAGTTATATAATGAAAATTTTTTAATTTTCCATTCTCTAGTCCTTGGTTAAACAAAATTAAATAATTAAACACCATTGAAATACGATAATCCATAAATTATTTTATATTACACGTACATTCAGCAATACTCGCACACTATCGTGCAAATTATCAACACATTCCAATAAGCATTGTAAAGCAATGTATAAATAATTCGCCGCTTACGTATTAATGCATTTTTCCATTATGACTGCTCCAAGAAAATTGTAAATTCGTTCCTTTCAGAGTTTCTTTCGAAAAATTCTTTCCAAGTTTTCGAGGCTTCAAAATGTAGGATAGCAAAGTTGTTGCGAAATTTGATATGAAAAGTAAACCTCTCGACGTGACACCTTTACATGTTAATCGTCTATAAATTTCACAGTTAGCAGTCAACGTGCCACGAAAAGTGCATTATAGTTTGCATTGCAGAGGCATATCGAAGCTCCAATGAGAGAAAGTTCACTCTTTTGAAGTTATAAAGCCCTAAATACATACGATCTTCGAAACTTGTAGTAATAGACAGTGTTTACGACTGAAGAGAAATAGAAATGATCGAACTGAATATTTCCATAAAAAGTATAAATTACATCAACATTATAATTTTAGAATTGGATGGTATTTTATATGAATTTATTGAAATGTAAAATTAAATGTTAAGCCTATGAGAATTCTATTTTAAATAATGTAGGTCTATAAATATTATTGCAAATTATTTATAAATCGAGTATTTAGTCCATACGTTACAATAAAATGTATAGATTACAGTTACAGTCTTTCAGTGAATTTTCAAATATTTTTGTGATTCTTTTATAAATTTTAGCCATTTAAGAACGAATGATGAGGAAATTTTAATAAATAATTAGCATGTTAAGATTAGCATGTAATATAGTATGTTAAATGAAAACGTATTATAAATTTTCATATTTATGAATAACGATTTAATGATTGTCTAATTGCATATATACTTTTTTCTTCTTCGATATATATTTGTGCTCGACTTGGAAAATAAAGTAGATGAAAATAAAAGAAAATGAGCTGACGTTATTCGAAACAGCCGGGCGAGAATTCTCTTAGTTACTTAGTTACAAACTTTGCGATCTAAGTAACTCAAATCGGGGCATTTATTCCTCTCTGCCCTTTCTCAAGTTTTATACTCCATGGAGTTGTGAATTTCTAAAGTATCAGACGTATACATTTAGAAAATAAATACAGTAGTAAAACAGATATAAGTTCAGACATTATGAATTCGAGAATGAAATAGGTATTTAGTTTAAGACAAATACTAGCTTTAATCATTTTCAATAATATTACATTTGCATCTTAATATTCTGTTTAATAAAGTCTGTATGTTGAAATTATATATTATATTGGCGAATATAATATTTATTGAATTCATAGATAATCAAATATTTTCTTTTTATTAAATATTTTGATAAATGCATATAAACGGAATTGTTTTTAATCTCAATTATTATTATTATTATTATTATTTATTATTATTATTATTATTATTATTATTATTATTATTATTATTTATTTTTTTTTTTTTTAAATTTTTTTTTTATATTAATTTTACAATATTTGTTTAAAAAATTTTAGTTTATAAAATATTTTCATTAGACTATGAGATTACATCGTAAAAACAAATAAGGAAATCCGAGTTATTCTATATTTGTCTAGAAATATTCTATTTATTTAAATTAAAAAAATTCATATTAACCGGCAACTGTTATATTAAATGTAACGTGCGTAATATGTAACTTGTTTATATGCAAAAGTAGTATATTATTGTGGGATTCGATGAGAAAAAGTAAGTGTAGGAATAAGAAAATGTATACACATTAATTACTCTTTATTTCTTATTTTTTATTTTTTATTTTTTATTTTTTATTTTATCTTAAGTTAATACAAAAATTTCACCTGCTCTGTCTATCTAATACGATAATAATTTTGCTATCATTTCCTATAATTAGTACTATCAAATAAATATCTTCGAGATTACAAATTAGTGATAAATATTGATGTAGAGAAGCTTGACAAACAATTTGTTTTTCATGGAATCTTATATATTTTCGAAAATTTTTCATATCAAGACAAATACTGGTATTTATTTAATACACGTTTCAATGGATCTTAAACTACTAAGGGGAAATGTATGTCTAGTAATTTGTTTTATAGAAGAAAACGAAGTTGAAAACGAAGACAAAGTAGACGTAGATAATTCTCAAGCTCAAGTGAATAAGGTAGTATAAGAGAAATATACCGATTGATTGACCTTATCATCTGGTATAATTAGCAAAATTCATAGATTTTCATAAATATATTATTGTTTAATTAAAGAGAAAAGGCATATCAATATATTTGTGATGTGCAAAATTTTTATTTATTGTATTAAATTGTGTAATTAAACGATCTTCCATTTGAGAATACAAATTACATATTAAATACGGATATAATTGATAATATTCATCCGAGTTCTTACTGAAAGTATTAATTTTTAATTGACACGGTTGACTTTGTATAATTACGCTTTGAATTTATTACTTTTCGGTATTAAAGCACTGCATGGATTAGCCGGAATAACAACATTACTGACATCTATAAGCTAGCTATATTTTATTTTCTGTTTATTCTGGAAGTCATGGTAAGCAACTGATATATACTGCCGTAATGTAATCCTTTCATCATGCATTACGAATGATAAATAACAACATTAAGAATTTATTTGGGAATTACCATTTATATTGTAACAAGTGCATTGAATATGCTGCTCATAATGTAAAGATGAAAATGTACGTCGAGGTGAGGGAGATTACAAAGGTCGAATAAAGAATTTGATTTAAAAAAGAATGAAAGAAGGATGGAAGGAAGGAAGGAAGGAAGGAATGGAAGAGAGAAAGAAAGACAAGAAAAGATAAGCAACGGCTGGGAGAGCAAATGAATGAAAAAAAAAAAAAACAATGATACGTACCTCACTAGCGAATAAAAAGTATCGCAAGTGCTAGAGATGAGTGATACGGAGAAGAGGATAGGGATGTAGTATTGGCTCGATTAAATATCGATTCATTCGCCCAATGGTTTTTCGTATGCCACTCGCTCGTTCTCCTCCTTGCTAAGAAGAAGCATTGCTCGCGTGCCTTCGCTTTAGTACTTATTTTTTCCGATGCATGTCTCGCAGGAGGCGCTCCTTGAAATCACATTATCGAATCGAGTCGCTCATGTAAAATCCGCGATTTATTGCAACGTAACGATTCGCTTTCAGCTGCGTATCCATTAGAATGGCATGGACATTATCATGGATATTGTAATAAAAAGTAGGAGAATCGATTTCTTTATACAGGACCTAAGCGTACATTTTAGTATGCAGTAGCGTAATTTATACGCGTATAAATTTCTATTATTTTGATAAAATACGAATAATGTTTTGGGACATATGCAATAATTTGCATTTGAGCATTTCAAAAGAATCGGGAATTTTTTATGCTTATTCTGATGCTTGTAAGGACATTTGTTCAATAATGCAATTTTTCCAGTTGAATTTTACGAGCTTAACTTTAGGAACTTAATTTTAGGAATTTCAAACTTAATTATCCGAAATAATTAATACTTGATTTTGATTAAAAGAAAAAAGAAAAAAACAAAAACAAAAAAATAAAAATTCTGCCTCGTTTATTTAGAAATCTTGTATGCGAATTTCTGATTTTGAAGTTAAGTAACCTTTTGTCATCACGATTTCATTATATTTGCTATTATAAGTGTATTATTGAAATTATCAAATATCTCGCGAATTAATATGTCAAAGTGAGTTAATACCTTTTATATACTAAATGTAAGGGTCGTTGTGCATTATTGCGCAAATCATCGGGGACTCAATAACAAGAACAAGAAAAATATAACGACCGTACAAGAGCATATTGTATCAAGGAAATGATTGCAAATATAATGGAAATCAAATGTATCATCGACGTATTCATCGAAAATCCTCTTCCGTACAATTAATTAGCACGAGATATAGAGGCTCGACAAGCGTCTTTACAATTGCATGATCCGTATTGGCAATTGACGAACCTACACATTTATAAGTTCAAGCACCCTTGATTTACAGTCTTCGATGTACTCGGAAAGTACTATAAAATGCATATCCATGGTAAATATTAGAATGAGAAAACACGCGTAAGATGCATTTCTTAGACTAGATACCAATACTACGAACGACACAATGATTTATATTATGAATTTTTTAATAGATATGGATTATATGGATATAGTTGTTGACGCGTATATATGGATTTTTTTTTTTTATGTTTCCTTTTCTTCACCGATGAATATACGTAAAATGTATAACATTCTGATTAGATGAGTTCATTAATTTCATTTTATTCGAGGCTTCGTTGTTTCCCAAGTGATAAATGTATCACTCTGGCTTTCCGCTCAAAAGGGGTTATAATTTCCTTAGATTTTGCGAGTAGAGAAAAGGCTTCAAAATACGAGAAAAATATTACAAAAATAGATAAGTTTAAGTTTATGGTAATAAAGCGTTAGATAATTATGTATAATATTTATCTCGGGCTGTCGGATAATATTTTTAATCCTTTATTATAATAAATCATAAGATAAATAAATTACTTAACAAACGTTCTGATGGAAAAGAGATTTTTCAAAAATATAATTTGACTAATCATAATACTATTCTTTTAATAGTAAACACAGAATGATTTTAATTGTAAAAGATAAATCAATATTTGAATGCGCGATAAAAGATCTCGGATAATATGATATATTTACTTCTATTCGAGGTAAGAACGAGAGAGAAGAGGCCTTGATTACACCGAAGGTTCAATCTCAAATATATTAGACAATAAACCAGACAAAGAGAATAGATTACTCACACGCACTCTCTCTCTCTCTCTCTCTCTCTCTCTCTCTCTCTCTTCACCTACGTCCCTATCTCACTCTCCTTCCTTCGCGCTCGCCCTCCCTCTTGTCTCTTTTGTTTCGCTCGAAAAATCAATACCACAAGCTATGGATTCGCCGGTATCTCGCGAAAGGATTATCTCTCCCTCTGTATCTCCTTGCTTGACTCGACTACATCACACATCCATCATTCTCCTTACTCTCTACCTTTTATGAACCGCTAGAGAAAAGCCTAAATATGTTCCTTAGATTTCCATCGCTTTCCTCCTCACGCTTCGATTCCACGCGTCGCAATATTTCTTCTGCTTTGGTTGCTGCTACGCACACCCTAATCGTCCTTTCTCTATGACTTTCCGTTTGTCGTCACGGCTTTTCTCTCCAGTCCTACATACTGAGAGCCATAATTACGAATTGGGGTAGAGGACAATCATTTCGATCATTCTGCATGCTCGATTATCGCTATGTACGTTTATCTTATCTTAAACTGGATATTTTACAAATCAGCGTTAAATTATTGGGGGCTTTACTCTAGCAAATGTTTAATCATTTCAACAATTTTTTTCTACGCACTTGCCAAACTATTCCATATGCTATCATAATAAAACAGCGATCAGTAAATTAAGGAGGCTGTGTCTCGTAAAATATACGATAAATATACGCCTTTCTGTAAATAAATAATCATTATTAGTACTAATGTCAATTATACAATGCATTGATTTTCTTTTTAACCGTTAACCTTCACGCAAAACTATATAGATCATTTTTACAATTAGTACTACTGGTGCTTTATTCGTTCAGTCGAGAGTAAAAATTCTATATTTTGTTATATTTTCTGTTATATTTTCATTCTCCTTTGTATTTTTATTCCCGACTCGTAGTACATATACTTGAAAATTAACAAAAACATATGTTCGCCTTTCCATTAGCATAAATGTCAAAAGTAATTTTTTCTCTTTCTCTTTCTTTTGAACCGTTTGTAATTTACGACAACTTACACAAAAATGTCATTACTATTTTGGTAAAATTATATCCTTTTACAAGTGCCTTTATAATCTCCATTAATCTCCATTAATAATGTAGCTTGGTGATATTTTATTATTATACACAAGCTTTTTTGATAGATGCGCAAAAGAAATATTTGTAATAATAGGTGAGTTTATACTTAGTCAATGCAATAAGAATAATAAATTTATATATACAAGGGGTAATTTTAGATAGGTAATTGAAGATCATTAATATCTTCTTAAAAATCAAGAGCATTTAATATTATTAATACTCGTGAGATGTGTACACATGAGATCGTGATCATTTAGAAAAAAAGTTCATTTGAATTTTATTTCAATTAAATTTATAACAATCAACTTCTAATCGTTTAGAATGACGATAAATTATTCATATTCGTGTTTATAAACATTGAAATATACCATTAATAAGAATGAAACCACGATATTATAGATTATTTGATGTTTAAATTGATATTATTTTCTGTTCCAAGCTAAGTGTACAGATACATGACAATTATTTCTTTCTAAATTCATTTAGTAACTGCAAATTTAACGTATAAGGAAAAGAAAAAACGAATATTATTGAAAATCATTTTTCTACTTATAATATTTTATTATAATTTATCAACTATTATCACATAATTAGTTATTTAGTAGTGATATATATATATATATATATATATATATATATGGGTTCACAGAAATTCCGTTTGTCTTACTTAAATGATTGATGGAATAAAATTTTACTGCTAATCTCCCTTATCGAGCCCATTATGGATTTACCGTAGCCTTTTTAATTTATTATTATAACAATAAGCATAGGATACATTGACACAACTGGTAACCATTTTCATGTACACTAACAAAATCGTTCTACTAAAGTGTCGTGTCATCGACCTCACGCATTAAGCTCTCGAAAAATGAACTTAGTCATTCTTGCAAATGGAAAAAAGATTAAAATTACACTGCGATAAATCTCGCGAATATTACTCCCATCGATAATTCATAATCTGTTAATGTAAATTCGTATTTGAGGAATTTCAGTGTCAAAGGGCGATAGAGATTCGTCGAGATAGATTGACGTATTTGCGAAAAGGTAATATTATAAAGTCATATTTAAATTATAGAAATACAATAATTTTAATAAATATTTACGATTTCTCCATCAATTGTATTGTTTCTAATATTTAATAATGTGAATATACCTGCAGGAAGCTTTAGTAAGACGAGTGAGATGTTCTTTACATAATTTCTAGACAATAGACTTGTAATAGTCTAAAACAGATTTTTATACAATGCACATGAGATATTGACAGGTGGGTTTTAACAATAATTTTATCTTCTAAATTTGTTTACGAACGAATAATTTACCTATACATTATTAAACAATGATTTTCAAACTTTTGTATTTATGTGTAACGTTACATACTCTTTTATATTCGCCGGAATTATTCATCAAAGATGCATGTTAAATTTACTTTGGCATTCAACGTTATATTATTATATATTTTTACGAAAATTTCGTTAAGCTTCTATTTATAAGCTTTTAACGCGATTCAAAGTGTAAATAATCTATGATTTCAAATTAAATGCCTTGAATTAAAGCCTTGAATTTACAGTGCAGAAGGGAATTGATGTCCAATAATATTATTAAATATTAATTATTCATGAGATGACAAATAATTTATACGTATGCATTAATTATAATATTAAATGTAAATTATCAGTTTTATGAAGATTATTTTAAGGAATTGGCAATCTACAATAATCTTGTAAATACATAAATTTCAAACATTTTTTAAAAGGCGGAATTTACATTTTTTTCCTTATACATATTCATAATTGATTGCTTGTTATATAAATAAAAATGCGGACTCTATAAATTACGAAATCAGTCGAATTAACACCATGGTAAATGATAACGCCATTAACTTCCATACTCAGGCGTTGCTCAAATTCTCAACATCCATGGCGTTTCGCTAGAATGCACTTAACGACGAATTGACCTCGAGATACTCATGAACATCGAGCAATGCAATTTTCTCGTATCGACAGAACGTAAGAGCATTTTCATCTTCATTATCTCACTATATGTGTGTTTCTCCAGTCGAATATGGATTTGCCCTTACGAGGAATTTGTAATCATAAGAATTCCTCCATTGTTCCGATAAAGCAACGAACGAAGAGAGAGAGAGAGAGAAAGAGAGAGAGAGAGATAGAAAGGTAATGATTTTCTTTTGTTTTTTTTATTTATGGATGATCCGGGCTTGTTGATAGTCCTTTTATATGCGCGCGCGTGTATGTGTGTGTTTTCTGCACCATTATCGTTATTCCTCGTCAGCTCCACACGTAATAGAAGTTTTAAAAGTCATTTCACATACTATTTATTTACAAATAAACGATCTTTCCC
>NW_011948424.1:6273575-6280556 GCF_000503995.2 Ceratosolen solmsi marchali | reverse complement strand
TTTGATAATTTAACTTATTTATAGACTAAATTGCCAAAAGTAATATCGTGTTAAAGTAAAATTCATAAAGATTTTTAATTACTAAGAGAGCAATTTTAATTCTACTTACAATTAATATATTCTTTCATGATTATTTCTGCTAGTGTATCTCGTATTTATAATGTTTAAAAGAGGACAGTGTCTTAAACGCTTAATAATTTTGTACAAAATGCTTTAATAAAATTAATTAAACTAAATTAGAATGAAATGCTGGCGAATGAAACTTTTCACTATTATATGACAGACGTTTACTAGCTAATAATAATCTCCTTTAATTGGGAAAAAATAAGCTTTCCATTGTAATTAATTGATTGTAAAATAACGAAAGTACCATAAACTATTTAAGATACTAAATTTAACTGTGTGAAAATATTCTCTATCTAATTGAAAATCTTTAGTAGTTTTAATAGAATCGTTTTTCATTAAGGAATTGGTATTTTAAGATCATTCAAAAAGTTCCTTGGAATTCAAAACTTTCCGACAGCCATTTTTTTTTTTTTTTTTGCATCTCATGTAAAAAGTTACCAGATTAAATAAATACCTCAGGTTCGAAAAAAATTATCAACAACAATTGTCACGTTTTCAAAAATGCCTATCATATATTGCAATATCCGTGAATCATAATTTCTCCCAAATTAGATATCAACATCTCATGAAAATAGTGCTTATTAAATGCTGTCATACACGCATTCTGACAAGTTATTGGCCCATTGCTTTCACTTTATTGATTGCAATTGATAATTGCAGTCACATTACCAGAGTGGTAATGCAAACTACTTGGAAATATAAAGATGGTTGGGGGGCAGATCAGACCTAAAGTACAGAAATGTCTGCAGTTAAAGAAATTATTGGAGAAATTTACGTGTCTTGAACGACCAATTATCATTAGTAGAGCCACACGAGATTTCAAATATAGATATTTACAATTAATTTCCAAAGTGTTTCTTTTTGCGAGTACGGCATCATAATAAAAAGAAAAATCTATATTAATGTTATATATAGTTTTTTATTTTATTTTTTAATATAAATGGCATTGCGAATAGGTTGGCACATGTATGGAAAGCTTTGAGGCTGGATTTGCTGGATAATAATTCTACTTGTCAATTACAATTATCTATAATTGTAAAATAAAATAGTCACCATAATTTTCTTCAATAACTTAACGTTTTAACTTTTGTTTACACTGTTGCGTTTTCTTTCTTTTTTTTTTCTTCAAATATATGTTTAATATACAAAGTAGCGTAGAATTTTGAATCTCGAAAGAAATTTATTATTATTTATATCACGATTAATTGTACATACGCGCTGTACTAAATCATTATTTGTTTATTTATATTTATACAATTTACATTTAATTGCCAGTAACGCAAGTTGTCAAAAATCAAGTTATTGTTTTAAATGAAAATTGACATTGTTTATTTTTTATTTAAAATTCCATAGATAATGTAAGTTATGCTTATCCGAGACTCTTGAGTTTTGCCAATTAAACTTATATACAAGTTTATTTAGTCGAGCTATAAGAAATAAAAATAATTAAAAATGAATTAACTGAATATATAGCTTGAAAATAAAGTAGACAAGGAGATAAAAGTATATGAAAGAAGGAGGGAAAATGAAAATGAGAGAAAAACCGAGATAAGACATAGGTAGTAATTGACAGATAAAGTCCATAAAATTAACGAGAAAAATAGTATAAGATAGACAATTAGAAGAGGTTTGGTAGATTAATTATTGAGAAGGCAGTAACAAGACTAGAATATAAAAAAGATATAGATAAGACGTAATTAACGCTTATTCCTTAAAGAACTTAAGTAAAAAAGTTAGATCGACATGGACTTACCTTTCGTAAATATAACTGTCAAAGTGTTAGCCAACACATATTAAACTTGAAAAGATATGTTTCGTTATTAGATAATAATAAATATAAATGCCGATACTATTTAAACAATGCGATTACAATAATTTCGAAAAGTTAACGATCCTCTAACTATTTAAAATTATTTCATACCAAATTCCTTACAATCTAAAATATTTCTTATCAAAATTATTATACTAATAGACAATATAAGCAATAAATTACAAATTTATCATTAAAAATATCGCATAAAGGTGATTAATTATAGGTTAAGTATTACTAACTGATTATAATCCAGAATGAAAACTTCGTTTTATATTATGCAATACATTCTAGAAGTGGAATGTGAAATAAAAAATCTAAAAAAAATAGCAAATTGGAACAAAAACTGCTTAATAAAAGTATCAAGATCGTGAAAACTGATACAAGTGAAAACTTACAATTGGGCAAACAATTAACAATTTCTCTTCCTACATTAATTACAAACGCGTGCCATTATAGTAAATATAATTATGTAACCGGACCTTCTTATCCACCATCATTGACTATCGTAGCGAAGAAACGGAATATCTATATCTCGATTTCAACACCACCCAACACCAAGAAGTGCACTTTACAAGTTTTCTTGTTCCGCAGAATCCAATCATTAGCAACTGCTCGAGTTGCGCTCCTTGCGCACCTTACCAACACCAGTAATCTTACACAAGCGCGAAGGAATTTTTAACGAGGGTATATTAGGAAAGAGATATTCACGCTTCGCGCAGCTTAAATCAATAGAAATAATAAAAATAATAAAAATGCAAAAGTGAAGTTGGAGTTTCAATCTGGTTAATACACTTTTAAATATCATTATATGATCTACAACTTTTATGCTTTTATTTGGCATGTTTTCTTTTAATGACTTGAAATTCTGTTGACAGAGATGAATGATATTTTTGTTAAGTCACAAGCAACAGAAGCCTACAAGAATGTTAACTAAAATTGCCGAATCAACACAGCAATTTTTCTACTCTCTCTCTCTCTCTCTCTCTCTCTCTCTCTCTCTCTCTCTCTCTGCTACCTCAATGTCTATTGTTTGCGCTGGTGTGCGTACGCGCTTATATTCTTTCCTCTTATATATACTTTTCATTTAATTTTTTTATTACAGTTGGTAAAATAGTGTTAAAACTATTGCGCAATAACTTTCTATAAAATTTCACCGTATTGATAATTTATAATGTCTTGCTATGTACGAAAATGAAAGAAAACAGTGAGAGAGAGAGAGAGAGGAGAACGATAAACAATTTGCCATTATTCAAGTATATGTAAAATATAAAATAAACATAGTAGAAGTGAGAGTGAGAGAGAGAGAGAGAGAGAGAGCGAAAAAGGCAAAATAAATGAAGAAATACTTTAGGAATTTATGGATATTAAAACACACGTTTATCTACCAGATTAAAACAATTTTGTTGTAAAGTACAGACATTTATTTGCTTTCGTATATTATTTTTTACTTTTACAAATTGTCCATAAATATTAGCATCAATTATTGAATAAATTTTACACTGGAAATTTAAAAAAAATCTTATATTAATTTTTAAATGAAATGTACGTAAAACATCGTAATTCGTCATCTTCGATCAATAATAATAAATAGAAGATATTTAATTTATATACTTTGTTTCCTATATTACGGAGATGCGTTTGCTTTAAAATTTAACAAATCAAAGAGTGTATAACTAAAATATTTTTCTGATAAAATTTGGCTTTTAATTACAAATCAAATGATTTTAAGCCTTTCGCTTATATTTATTTGACTTTGAGCTATTTTATAAGATAATATTAAAAAAAAATAATAGAATATCAATAATAGAATTTCGTTTATTTTTAATATACTTTCGCGTACATTATTTTACATTAAATAGATGCTTTCATTAGTCAGTCCTTTTGCGTTTAAATAAACTAAACTATTATGAGTTATTGTGATAGAAACGATAAATTAAAAAAATTAAATGACATATTGACTAACAATTTTATATTATTTTTATAATTTATGAAACCGCACGATGCATCGATGATATAAAAGAATAGAAATTTATGAGAGAAGTATATATTGGAAGCGAGAATCAGCATCTTAAGTTAACAGTGTCTTTGGGAGAAAAGTGAAGTATTTATGCGTCAGTTTATTGTAGGTTAGTCAATTTTTATTTTGTTCGCTTGAAAGGGAATTAGAGTTGAAGGAAAGGAAGGAAATATTGATGTATAAGCTGGTAAAAATAAGCCATAGATTCTTTGTCCAATGAAATGAAATCCCTTGGCGTTGCTTCGACTGATGCTATCGAATCAAGAAGCAAGTCTAAATGACATACACATACAATGTTCTTGAATGCTGCTCCACATACACTCTGTCTTTATTTTATTACGCACGTACACATACCTGCATAGACAATATGCCCGAGGCACTAAGTCTTTCATCCCTATGTACGTACTATTATTAATATTACGTATGTCGAGCTATTTTGCTTCATTTCATTTTATTCTGTTAATTTTTTTTTCTTCTTTTATTTATGTATTTTTGTTTTTTTAATAATCCATCAATGTAGCCACTTGTAATTTCTATTTTAATCGCCAATTTATTCATCAGATGTATTTAATTAGGACATTTGTAAGTTAAGTGGTTAAGCTAACTTTCCGATGAAATTGATGTGAAATATGAATTAAATATACCTATGTTCTTTCAGACGAGTAGTACATACGGGCGAGTATATAGACACAATTACATATTAAAAGTCATATGTTGTTAAGCGAAAGAACATCTAGTCTCGACTCGTACGAATGCATTAACTATTCAACGTAAAATAATTAGATTAATTAGATTAGCGCCGACAGTGAATTAATTTAAAACGCGAGGGGTAAATATTCAAGGGTTCAAATATTTTTATCATTCGATGAATGTTCAAACGAAGCTCTTTAGAATCTAATGTTACACGACAGTTTGATTGCTGATGATCAACATCGATAGAATAATACAATATATTTTGTTCGACCAAGCGACATTATAGACGTTTAAATAATCTAGCCTAGACAATATATATCTCAAGAAATCGTATAATGTCGCGCATTAATTGCGCTTAGATAATTTATATGAGCAACGGCAGTGCTCTAAATAAAAAAACATAAATTCTTCAATAATTCGTGATAAATATGCTTTTGGTGAAACTTGCCAGCGTTAGTGAAATTTATAGTTTGCCTCGCTATTACGCAAATAAACGCAAATAAACGTCTGAGATAAATCCATATTAATTATACAAATACATTGTATTTTTGTTAATCGTTATATATATATATATATATATATATATAACAATTTTTGCATAACATTACCATTACTTTAATCCACATTACCACTCATAAGCTCTATCGACAATTATTCTACTAATTTATTCGCAAATTCCTCTTCACAATAATGTTACGCCAAGTTGGAGAGTTGCATAGTATCGCGGCAGAAAGTACCTCGTTCCCGTGTCCACCGTCTACTCGGTAAATCGCCTTTTCCCGGAACTTCTAAGTTAACTTAGCCAACATCGACTATACAAGCGCGAGCGTCGAAGGGAAGTTGAATGTAACTACGATGATAAACAAAAATAAAGTCGCCAAATAATCGAGCAAAAGCTTTGCATGCTGCATCGGGTGAAATTGTACGTTCTAGAGAAAGTTATGGCCCACTTAGCTTGCTGCAAGAGCTGCAGTGAGGGAACACAGAGAAAAGCATTAAAGAGACGAGTTATCGGAGACGCAGCATGTCCTATCGGCACTTTTGCTTACTTTTTCTCTTTCATTGCACACTCCAGTGTAAACAACCGAAGAGCTTCAAGTCCTTTTTTACTTGCTTTCTTTTACCAATCTGAGTACTTTTTATTTGTTCTATAAAATCAAGGCTCAAATTATTGCTCAGATATACCGACGACACCTTATCTGTCAGGCATCTTATCTCTCGGCAACTCTCTAACTGAATCTCGTCCGGTCATAATTTTATCCTCGGCCTATAAGGATTAATAACAATATGATGGGAATTGTGTATCGTTACGTTGATAGCCAAAGGTACAATTAATAAAGTATAATGCGTGTACGTAGATGTATCGGATGCAATTGAGAAGAATATAAATTGTATTATCGTTAGATATTTGCTAGAAACGATTTATTAAATAAACAGTCGGCTGCGCATGTGTTTGATTAGAAATTTGTAATTACATATCGCATTATTATTATTCGGTAAATATTTAATGTGAGATAACAATAGATGCTAGCATGACATTTAAATATCATTCTGCTTTAAGTTTTTGTCACTTCAACTATCGTATACATATACTTTTTCATTTGACATTCGTTTCCACGCTTCGTCTCCTTGACTAAATACTCAAGCAATTAGCAATGGATAAAATTTAATTGAATAAAATTTTTCGCCATTGCCAAACCAATCCGTAAATTTCTCATAAAATTGAATTTCATAAAGCATATATATACGTCGCATATTAGAGCAACTTGCTCGTATAATAATATTACGAGCCGTTTTACATACGATAAAAAGTTACCCACGAAATGGGAATTTAACGATAAATAAATAATCATGTAAACTTTATAGTGAATATTAATTTAACAGCGTGCTCGATTAATTAAATAACTACCTACCGTCAATGTAATAAGCAACTAAATGTGTCTGAGTATGTTGCTCATTAAAATACTGTGATTACATATAAATTTATAATACCCGTTTAAGACTTTATTTCACACAATGTTGAATATTTTATAGCAAATTTCTTAAAAAAATCTTAATATTATTTATTTATAATGATAATTTCAACATGGAGAAAGATCCTTTATAAGCATAAGTATTTATTGATTATGCAATAGGCATGAATTGCAATATCAAAAGCAAGATTGATATTATTTTTTTAAATAACGTGCAAGTTATATTATTTAGCTGAAAAGCACCATCGTTATCACTATCGTTAAATTAATAAATTTTCATTATTTTTTTGTTTTTTATTTCAACATTTTCTAATTGTGATCTCTCTTATGTATCTGGGGGAGTGGATTGGGGGGGGGGC
>NW_011948424.1:6257257-6273551 GCF_000503995.2 Ceratosolen solmsi marchali | reverse complement strand
ATTTAACGATGTAATATTGAAAAAATTAATTTGTTATTCTTAAATATTTTGTAATAATCAATTCATCGATTTATCGCCGAAATGTAAAACGATAATAATAATGCCATTAAGCTTTACTTGTATATCTTAAATATTACCGATATGGAATAATATCGAATGCCCATTCAAGCAATTTATCAAGCTTTGAAGGAAGGAAGGAAAATCATTATTTTAATGATTTTATAAATATACCTTATGGGACGATAAAAACTTTTCGCCGTTCCTTCATCAACGACATTAATTACTCCGCAACGCAATAACGTGTACAATTAATTTTTCTGCAAAAGTTCAGTCTGTCCCTTCGTATCTAGTCCCGGGGGAAGAAAACCGTCGGTAAACTCCACATGTGCGCCCATGTAGGCGTGCGCGCACGTAAAGTGTGATTGGCGGATAATCTACTCTCTCGTTTTATCGTTTGCTCATATTCCCAGCAAAGCCAATAAGTTCGGCCATAAATCCTGCCAAACACCATCGGCTTACAATGTATTCTAACCCGTAACAACTCCATTCGAGTCAACGTACGGGGACTCTTACTCATCAGTCCTTGTCTGCGTGGGACTTTGATGCTTTGGCTAAATATGACTGGTAATCGCACGAGCTTCTTTAAAACAATGCGAATCTGCTTTAATATTAGCGCTTTCACTCGATCTCTCGCTTCTTCATCCCTACATGCATATACATCTATAATTGGTGGGTTCGAGCGTGTGTGAGTGCATACGATCTTACGGGCCATGAATTTATTATGCAGCGGGCAATGTCGCACGGTGCTTGAGACCAAATTGTCATAAAGATATGTTGCATGGAAGATAGATATCGAAGCAAATTGGAAATGTGGAAACTTGTGGCGGCGCAACAGTCGAGAACGGAATCGCAAAGACAAACAAGGTGTGATGCTGTTGCTGTATGAGTAGTTTGATATAGGTTTGTGAGAGTCGTAAATTAGCGAGAAACAATGTTTCTTGCGGATAAAATGATCTTACAAATTAATCATTTGATTGAACAGAATTTCATAAATCGTAGGTTTGTAGTAAAATTATATTTATCATTGTAGAGTTGTTATGTCGATTACCTGGGGGAGATATAATATTTGATCGTGTAATACAATGTAGCCGATATAAATTAAATGCTCACAGTGGACATAGTAAAATAAGAAAACTTATGTCCATGTAAATTAGTTACATTATTAACCAACCATTGAAAATATATGAATTTCCATCATTACAAAGACGTTGAATTAATGAGATAAAGAACCCATTATTATTGCTAATAATTAGAACGATTAAAGAGAATTTACAAATCTTCTTTAATTCCTCTTTTAAACATTCAAATATATGTTATTTCAATTGTAATGATCATAATTTTAAAATTCAACGATTATAATATTAACATAAATTTAGTATAAAGTAGGAGATAAATATAAATGTTAATTAAATGATAATTTTTTTCAAAATTTATTTCAATGTACGATCGTAAAAATAAATTAATAAAAATAAATTTATAATACAGATATTTTTAAGAAAAATTCTAATACATTTATCGCATTCCCAATATACATAACGAGTACACAGCTCGAGTCTAATCAAGTTTAGCATGAATGAAATTTTTTATCGATGCAAAAGTTACCCACGTTATACATAAGAATAAAGATTTGTATTTTTGAAAAATTACAACATAAAAATATATCATTTAGCACTGGCTTAACAGCTAAAAAAAGAGAACGACAATATGTGTATCGGTTATACGCTGGGCATAGGCTTATGACATCACAAGTATAGAAAATTAAAAAAAAAAAAGAATAAATTGATGGTGATTGTTCTTTATGAATTGCTATTTTCCTTGTTTTAGTCCCGATATTTTTATTGCTGTATATTTGCTATATCGAGTAGAATAAAACGGTATCAATATTTAATTACAGGATAACTGAATTTTGCTAAGAATTCATAGAGATTTTATGTTTTTACTTAATTATCCATATCGATTTCCTTCGTCTTCCATTCGCATTTTTGTTTTTTTGATTATTCTAAAAATGTGCTACATATATAATTTTATTCATGTTATTTTATTATATATACACACACACACACGTATATATATATATATATATATATATATATATATATTTATATAATAAAATCATAATGTAATATAAAATGGTAAAATTAAAAAAGTTTGTAGGTACTTTCTGTGAAATGTAAAGGGAGAAAAATGTAAATTAAATTGAAAAGAAAAAATTATTTACGTATGAATGAAATTAATGGCCAAATAATGTTTGAAAGATAATAATGATATCTAAAAACTTTGTAGCTGAACTAAGCTTCATTTTTCACATATTCATGACATTTTTCAAATTTCTGTTAAACTGGTAAATAATTATGAAAATGTGGCCTTCTATAGTTATACAGCAATGGAATAAAGAGTCTTTGCATAAATAAAATGTTTATATAATGTGTGCGTAATAGCAATACAACATAAAATATTGACATACATTTATCAATAAGAAAAATATGGTAAAAGTATATTGTTTAACTTGTATTTAATAATAAAACGATAATATGATACTTTCGGTTATATACATAATTGTTATAATTATTAATAAATACTATTGAGCATTACATTTACGATAATGCATACAATTAGCAGAAGTAAATTTAAATTCAAATACATGATTGCGAATATAATTAATTTAAACTTTCGAAATTTCTAGTTTATTATAAATTATATATATATATATATATATATATATATATATATATATATATATCTACATGTTTAAATCTGCTTCATATATGGATACAGCAATGATCGTTTGAATAAATTACTTGGAATAATAAATAAACATATAAATATTGTTGATCGTAATTTACCGTGCATACGATTATTTTTAAATATTGATATTCAATTAACATTTTGCATTTGATGAAAGTTATAAAGCAGGCATCAATAATTTTAAAAAAGTCCAAATTATTTATTGAAATTTATACGAGTAATAATTAATTTTTTTTAATTACAAGGTTAAAAATGATGAATTTCTGCTAAAGTTAAAGGGTACAAATTTTCAATGGTAAAAATGTTAATCATTGCATTAAATTGACAATTTAACTTTATGTATATAGAGAAATAAAAAAGTTGGCTCGTAGTATTATTGAAAGAAATAATGCTTATAACGCGGCGCACCAAGTAGAAATGTACATTGATAAAGTTTAGATCAATCACATATAAATATAGGAAAATATACGAATTCGCTCGATTGTCATATGTCTTATATCTTGTTTCAAACACATAGAGCACGACGAAGTACATTATTTCAGTGATCACGTGATATTTAACAATGTTATAAATAAATATAGCGCGTGCAGCTGTGTGTAATATATTTAACATAATTTTCGCCATCCATCGATCGACATCGATAATTCACAAACACGAGAGCGTATTTTTAATAAGTTTTATCAAGTCCTGAACCAAGATGGAATTGGAAGAAAAGTAGTAAAAGCCAAGACACGGTAAAGAATATCTCGTCATGTCACGCATTTTTATCATATGGCATAAAAATCAAGATTATGACGATATCCAAATTATACAAATCACCTTACTTGATCGCAAGCACAAGTTCATCAAATAATCAAATAATCAATCGCATAATCATCACAAAACAAGATTGATGCCACCGAGACTATACGATACCCAATGAAAAAAAAAAACAAAAAAAAAACAAAAAAAAAAAAATAAGACTACAGATAATAAAATATTTGATTATAATAGACTGTGAAGCCATGGATAGAAACTTATTCCCTTAATCCACTTTATAATGGGATATTGCTTATTACGTGAGCATCTATAAAAATTGAAGAAGATAGTGCAATCGGACTTTACCTATTTTCATCGAACTGGGATGATGAAACGTGAGAGCCATAAGCTCAAACAGAGGAAATTTATGCGATACCTCGGATGTATCATGTCAAATGGTATTGGGCACGATGTTTGCAGATTGGGCGTAGCTGGGAAATCCAACCACATCGTGCGAAGGTAGTTTTTTGGTTGGAGAAAATAAAAGGCGGAGTGTGAAAGGTCTAAACAGCTGCTTACCAAGTTTACTCTCCCAAAGATGACGAATACCAGGAAATTCGGAAACTATAATCACTCGAATATAGCAAAGGAAAAGAGGGAGAAGGATAGACAAAAATATAACCATGGGATTCGTCTTGGGATTAAAATGACCCGCGCCAGAGTAACGTACAATAATAAGTGGTCCCACTGGGATTTCGGTGTCGTAGGGATACTCGGGAGATAACCTGCTGCCCTTGACGAACAAAAAAATTCTATAATTAAATATTGCCAGTATGGTTTCTTTATACTTCGGATTATAAATTAAAAAGCGCTCTCTCGTTAGACAATTGTTCTTTTCTTCTGCTGTACCAACTAACATAAAGTGTTTGACATTGTAGAGAGTTTTTAATGTTTGATATTCGTTGATAATGAGAAACTTTTGAGAATTTGCATTGTAAGCATGTTTTTTTTATTTATCTGAGCCTTCTCAATTCCTATATTTATTTATATATATATATATATATATATATATATATATATATATATATATATGTTATTTGGTCTGAGGGAATCTATCAATAGTGAAATAATAGTTATACAACCATTATACTATAACGATTTAAACAAAGACAATGTTTGTTTACGATTGTAATTGAAAACGGAATATATGTATTCGCGACAGTTCCGCATGAATCGAGAAACAACATCTGCACTTCATTAATGCAATTAATTTGATCGAATAGAAGAAAATAAAATAAATGAGTTTTAGATATTTAATTCATCGATTCCGTTCGTCTTATCCTCCCCGAATGAACAACTGCGATTAATAATAATAATAATAATAATAATAATAATAATGATGACGATGATGATGATGATGGTGATGATGATGATGATGATGATGATGATGATGATGATGGTGATGGTGGTGGTGATGATGATGGTGGTGATGGTGGCGATGGTGGCGACGATGATAAGTCATTGCGTAATAATATTTCAGATATTCGAGTATGTAAAAAAAATACTGTTTTATGGAATAATACGGATAGTAGTATTTAATTATGCGTTAAATGAAAATTGAATCGGAAATTTATATAATTAGAGTAGCTTGTACATTTCGCAATGCATGTATTTTATAAGTAATCGCACACACGTATTTACCATTATTTGAAAAAATAACGAAGAAATTTTATAATTTAAAAATCACTTATCATAAACGGTAAGGCATTAAGTACATTACTTTTAGAAAATTTCTAATTTCGAAATGTGCTCGCCTCATCAAATCTGTCTAATCCGAATCTCAATGCCTACTTCCAACAATTATCGCTTAAACTTTTGCAATTATCTTCACGCAACCCCGATAATCCTTAAACATACAAATCTAATCCATTCATGCGTGATTACGATAAAACAATATTGACCGAAAATCAGTGTAAGAAAAAGTGAAATCTTTCACCCCAATCTTTCGTAGTGGGGACAGCGATTCTCGACTCCTATATACTCCCTTACACTTATACAGAGTTGTCGTGTCCCCGACGCCACTCCCTCCGGTCCTTTCTCCCACGATCCCTTGTCTTTTTCTAACGAATCACCCGTATCTGTCCCCGCAACAGCAGGCGAACTTCACGATCGATCAGGAGCCCTTCATCCACTGTCGGCGAAGAGGTGGTCAACCGCTTCATCAACGTCAGCAACAGTGATTACCGAGGTGGCAGCGCTGCAGTCTGTCTAAACAGGCCACGCGTAAACGTTGCGCAATAAGCCGGAGATGCGCGAGGATTAATGAACTTGCTTATTATTAACTTATTCGGTGGCTGCATGGACGGTTGCGATGGACTTTAAATGTCGGACCAACGCTCAAGTGCAAATTGACACGAGCGGCCGAGTATGGATATTTTCTCAGCGATTTTGCCAAGGAATGCAACGCACGAATGCATGTTTGTAAGATTGAGATGCTCCAATTGTTGAACGAGGAGCATCCGTTCAATGGACAACGCTCGACCTTATAATGTATTATATTATAATTAGAGTGCATAATTATAAAATCAATATCGGCTCTATTAAATTATCACACTTTTATATATTCCTCCTGTATAAATTATTCGTAAATTATTAAAATATGTGCTATTTTAGTGGAAAAAATAGGCATTCCATTATTATTACACTGAAATACGTTATTGCAATAATAGTCGTACATCGGGTGTAAAAAGAAGAGAGATTTTTAATCACAAATAGAATATTAATGCATATTATTTATGTAATGAAAAAGCCGCATTGACACATACATTTACAATCATAGCAACATGTTAGAAACAATCTTAATAAAGATGATTTCTTTTTTTTTTTTTTTTTTTTTTTTTTTTTTTAATAACACTTTATTCATTTTTCAATATTCATCAATGTTTTTATTCTTTAAAATTGTATTGTCAATTGAATTATTGATAATGGCAATAATTACAATAATACGAGAAAATAACGATAATAAATACTATAAATTTTGTTTCTGAAAACTTAATTTTTTCATTGTGAATTATTGCACAATATCAATATTTCAACATTTATTATTATTGTTGATGTTTATTTTTATGGCTATTTATTTAATTCTCACACCATCATTATTAATTATAAATCTTAACAATTATCCTAATTATGATTTTTTTCGTCTTCGCCGTTTTAGGTAAGAAATAGTCAATTGTAAAAAAAAGTAAGACATTTGTTTATCTCAAGATTATTTTATTTTTTTATTTTTAAGGAAGAAACCTTGAGTTCCTGACTTTTTTCTATAGATAATTTAAATGTTATCCAAACTAACTTAACTTATGGATGTATTCAAACTATATATATATATATATATATATATATATATTTATTTATTTATTCATAAAATTCTTAAATCTAAATGATCTAAACGATCTCTTTTAACTTAACTTAAAAAAAAATTCTCATGTAGTGATAAAATTATAGCGATTAGTCTGATTAGAATATAGTTTTTAATATATGTACACGCGTTAATAGTTATGAAAATATTCCAAACATATTATTTATTTACTTATATAACTTCTCTAAAGTATCAAATCTAATCTAAAAGTATCAACTTTATATAAGTTCAATCATTCGAGCCTTATTTTTTTTTTCACGAATAGAAATTATTAAAAATATAACTCAAACCTTCTTCCAAAATCAATTTTATCTATATTTCTATATTATTATGAAAATGGCCACCACACATTATTTATCCGTCAATCGAGTCTACGTGTTTAATTTTTATGCGCCGCATCTTTATTTGCTGAAATATTAGGATTATTGAGTAAAAGATATAATAAATATAGAATTCTGATTTACAAGTACTATCGTTGTTAAAATAAATATATAAAATATATTTTCTTATCGTACGTTTCTAATCGTAATTATGTACATACATTCAGAGAATTTAAAAAATCTACTTCACGCTAAATTTAAAATAAGATGTTTTCAATAATTGATCGTCTATAAGGAAGCTTCAAGATAAGCTTTAATCAAAGCAAATGTAATGTATTTAGTCAAATTGACATTGACGATTTCTATAAAAAGACGATCTTTATTCATTTATGAGTTGTTCCATAAAGATGAAGTCATTATTCATGCAGAAAACATTCGTGTCTATATAGAAAAATAATTTTACTTTAAGATCTTCCAAATGACCGTGAGCATATGCACCCACGTGACTTATAAGCATAAATCGTAAGGGAAGAGAATACAAATGACATAAGAATATATATATATATAGAATATATAAAGACATATATCAGCCTAAATAATGATGTTTTGCAATCGCGATTTATAGTAAAAGAAAAAATCATTATAAAGTCAACGTTTTTTGCAGAAATTAAGATTTTTTGATTCTTTATAAATGAATAGAAAGGAGCATGAAGAGCCGAGGAAACGAAAACAACCAAGTCGGCATTTGGAAAATTTAACGAGCCAAGTATATTTTTATTAGTCGCTCCCCACCCTCCTCCCTGGGCGTAAGATAAGAAAAAAGTTTGTCACCTCGCAATCGGGCCTCGACTAATCTAATGTTGAATCAAGATTCGGTTGCACATCACCTAGCAAAAAAAAAAAAAAAAAAGAAGCTTAGAACATCTGAGGTACGTCACCGAACACATTACCACCCTGGATTTTTCAAGCCCTCGGCATCTTTTCATACTCAACTTAACTCGATATCTTTATTTGGAAAAGTGAGGCGCGGATGATGGAAGGTGCCGACGACGTCAACATATGCCCGAGAGGTGAAACTGACCAAGTAAATGTCCCGGTGACGAGGCTATTCGAGCCAAAGCCATCAAGATAATGCTTTTTATAAATAGCCACAGCGGGGCACTCGGAGTTTATTTCCGCCAAAAGCGCTCGCGCAAAGTCTCGGACGCCTTATTTACCTGGGAACAACGAGGATGCGATTTCTTTCATTGGCTCGTTAAGCTCGAGTTAATCCTTGCATGCGCCACTTGCCGATGACGCGGCTGCTAGGAATTTTCTTA
The DNA here is from genome assembly GCF_000503995.2 of Ceratosolen solmsi marchali. NCBI lineage: Eukaryota > Metazoa > Arthropoda > Insecta > Hymenoptera > Agaonidae > Ceratosolen > Ceratosolen solmsi. The sequence goes on along the minus strand of NW_011948424.1, from coordinate 6,264,951 downwards.
TTTGCGAGCCTCGCGATTATCGGTAACGAGGCCGTTGGAGTCCAAATTCACGCTAATCCAAGTCCTGTTTGACTTTCTTTTAGATAAACAACGCTCGTTAAGCTAGTGCCGCGAAAACTCGAAACTTTTTTTCTTTTATTTCAAGAAAACATGTGATATTTAAGGAAAATTTTACGTTGAAGGAAAGTTTTAGAAGTACTTTAAAAGCCAATGAGTTTACGTATTTCTCGTGGGAATTGAAAAGAAAGGTGAAACATTGGAATTTATATCTGTGTAGCAAAGTGATCTCTTGGTTTTTATGTTAACTTCATCTTCAAGCAGAGTTAGTAAAGTAGGAAGAATTCTTGCTTTCGTTCGCTGTGTCGAGTCAGTAACGTTTACATCTGATTTTCTTAAATAGCATGTACTTCTATTCGAAATGTGTAAAGAAAAAAAGAAAAGATTTTAAAATAGCATCGTTCTAGATGGATTTTTTTCTTAAATACTATTATCAGAGAATGGGCAGGTTAATCGATTAAATTATGGGTGAAAGTGTAAAATTGTATTGATAGCGCAATTCAGTAGAGGAGATGTATTGCAGTCAGCCCGGATATGCGTCGAAATTGTTGAAACTTGTATTATTAGCGAGTTTCTACACTCTTAAACAAAGATCTTTGTATTGTTATATTTCAAAAATTGTACAATTTTATTGGTGAAAAATTTATTTTATTCATTAAGGATTAAGGGAACTTTTACCTCTATCGATTAATCAGATAACTATTTGTAACAGATATCTTTGTTGTAAATTGATATTTATAAATAGCAACAACTAAGTAACATATCAAATATCGTGATTTTAAATGTCTAAGCGTGTACATAAATTTTTTTTTAACATTTATGTCACGTTATCAGTACACGCTAATGATTTTTTTCTCTTTAAATATGTTAATATTAATTGATAATTAGAAAAAAAATTCGAGATGAATTGAAGTGACATCACGACAATTTAAACTACTTGAGAAAGGACTTTGATACTCGATGTGAAAAAAATATATCAGCAACTTTACACATTTATATTATTTAATATTCGTAATCTGTTGATCGATGCATTCTGCTTTCGACAATCATGAGTATTTGGTAAATTTATGGAAATAGTTTTTCCGGAAGTGAAACCACGTTTATTTCAATTATATTTCTAAATAGATGGAAAAGAGCAGAAATATATAGATTCGTAATAAAAGAGACATGTAATACTGCTGTATAATACATAAATCAGCAGCCTTAATATTATTAATACTAATTAAACGCATTAGTGTGTGCCGATTTCGCGGTTCGTTCAAACATGAATATTTCCAGTCCTCTCCTATTAACTGATGTTCTGCACTCCATTTCATCTACTTGTCCCTCTTTCCGTTTGATCCAATCATCATCTATTAATTCATTGCCATTAAAATACAATAACAATCTGTTTATATAAATTGTGTATTAAAGAGATTACTTCTTTAATGCCTACATATATTAAAATTATCATTTAGAAAGATGCTCGGAATGCTTTATCCGCTGATTAATTCTCAAAATTGAAAGGGAAACTAAAGAGTTCATTGCAGCAACTGCCATTTCTATTTTTATCAAATACAAAGCTTTTCATATATATTGTTTGAATTAGATCCAATGTATCTAGTAAAATATCTTAAAAATATTACGTTATATAACGTAACAATTGTTATATTACATTAAATTAAGATTAGAAATATAATTTTATGTTTTACATTATTGAGTAATTACATCGCGATACAATATTTAGAAAATAAATGATTTTACAAACTTTCGTCTAAATAAAATACGGAAGATTCAATTCTTTATAAAAACAATAAATAATATGTAAAATATCTAGTGTTTAATATTATTATTATTATTATTATTATTATTATTATTATTATTATTATTATTATTATTATTAATTTGAATTTATTTATGATAATAATATAATATAACAATTTATATTAATATTTAATATCAACGTAGATAAGAATAGAATAAATTATTTTTAATCGATCCAACTTAATATTAAAATACGGTATTAGAAAAAATAATATTTAATTAAAATACTAATTCGATAATGTAAATGTACTAAAGTATATAATTAATAGAATTAGATAAACCAATTGTTACATTAATCTAACGAATAAATTCTTTATTAGAAAAAAAAAAAGAATTGATGAATGTATATTATTAAAAATAAGATTGAGCACTTTCAAATGCATTTTTAACTATAGAGAATTTCTTGTGCGTATATCCACGTTATTTTACAAAATAAAAATAAAAAGCATAAATCTTTTTAATATTTTAACATGAAACCGCGAGGAGACAAATGCAATATTTATAAATCAAACACTAATTGGTCGTTACTCTGGTATCTCGTGGTGAGAAAGAAGGCTTCGCAAATTTCAGTGAATACGAGCAGGTGAAAGAAAAACGTCTAAAGTTTCTAGCGTAGAAGTTATTAACAACTTTCCCAGATCTCGGCCATCTATCATATCTACCTTTAAAAAAAAAAAAAAAAAAAAAAAAAAAAAAAAAAATATTGTATCGTATTTTTCATTTTTGAGATGCAATATAAAATTTAAATAAATTAACTCGCTTATTAACTTTTTGTATACAATTAGAGTCGTTAATTTACATTTTTTAAATTACTGTATAAATGTAATGTGAATAGAATATTAAATAATTGTAATTGTAAGTAATAAAATAATTGATAATTTGAATAAAATATAATTAGGTAACTTATATAGGTAAATTATAATTCTTAATCTTATTAAATTAATATATGATACAATGAGAAAATTTTACTCTCTTCTTACTTATAGAATTACGTAAAAAAATATTTTTACATTATATTTAAAAATAAAAATTTCTTATGAACCTCCCTGACACGGAATTTTTTTATTACAATGGAATTGAAAGGACAATTCAATGAAAAGGAAAAAAGTTATTTCTTACCTTTGATATTTACAAATGATATAATTAAGAAGTAATTTTATGGAAATTTTATGAAACGGCTAATAAAACGATAGAAGATAACTTTTTTATAGGAATGTTCTTATTATCTTGACATGATTTATATTTTACACTAAACTAGAAAATCTTCTTCTTAAACATTAAAGATTTCGAGTTAGACATTTTGTTGCTCCATTTTCCCTCGACTTGTCTTTCTTTCGAGTAAACACATGCTCTCTTCCCAAATATCTTGTAAAAAAACTTTATACTGCGCGAAAAGTCTTTGAGTTATAATCTATTTTATCCTATATTATTGTTATTATAACTCGAATTTTGAAAACATCCATAGAAATGTAAAGTAGTTATTTATATTTTAAAATTAATGTACGCCGTTCGCCTAATTATCCTGAAATAACAAAATCGTATACATTTATTCTTCATCTAAAATCTATTTTCTAAGAGAAAATTTATCAAACAAAGATATAAGAAGATTTAATAAATTGTCTTCTGAACTCGTTACTTATTGTTTTACTTTGAACAATAAATTATCCATAACCTTAACGATGGCAAAATATCTTTTTATTTAAATTCATCCAGCCGTTTTTACAATTAAATTATCATATTGAAATATTATTATTGAATGTTACTTTAATAATAATTTATCATTGTACCTAAACCACATTACGCTGATAAATTCATTAACAATAAACGAGAGCTGATCAATTGATATCTTAATTATAGTATGTTTATTATATAAATAATTTTATAAAATTGTATGTTTGGAAATATAGATTAATAAAAACGATATTTATAAAAGTTCATAATAATCCTGTATTTATTTATTGACGCTGTGTTGGTGAATTGCGCACAAAATTTCAATGAATAAAATTGCCAGTAACGACAATACACCGAATAAAATACAGCTGCGTTAAGATTATTTTTCAATATGTCAATAAAATAATCGTTTTGATTTAATGAAACATAAAGTAATGTACTTAAAATTTAATTGTATTACATAATAAAACAGTATGGGGCGTATTTATTCCAAACGAATACATACAAAATTCAAATTATATTCTATAATATATAAAAATACAGATGTGTTACCATTTATTTGTTGACCATTCATTTGCGCCATAGATAATTTATCGGGAAAATAATCGATTCCAAAGTAGATCTGTAACTCTATAAGTTTGCGCAGCTATTCATCCCTAAAATTATTATTACACGCAATACTTTCGAAATAAGAATACATAAGAAGTTACCAAATAACACTTAAAGAACTTTGATAAATATATGCGATAAATATTTGAAAATCAAGACGATCTATCGATTATTTCTATTTCCATTTAAATAATTCATAAAAAAAAAATGATCTATATAATACAACTAACACTTTATTTGAAAATTCACGGATATAAATATCCTCGTTTACCCTCATCCCCCATCACATGGAGATGAACATTTTTTAAATCCTATCTACAATGTTTATTAGTCCAGTTTGATTATTCAAATGCTCTATAAGATCAAATAAAAATTCCGCCAAACCATAAGCTCAGTTACAATGGTATTTACAATTCAATTAGAGCTATTATTATTTATGGCTTTCCACGTACATATCGTACTGTATATATGTATTAAAAGGAATAATAATAATAATATCTTAAAACATTGTAAATGTTCTAACCTTCAATTACTTTTAGGCGTAATAGATAATTTAATAAAAACAAATAAGGCTATAGAATTTTATTATAAGCTCTATACTGAGAACAGTAAATACTATAAAAGAAAAAATGCAATAATAATCAACCAAAAACATATGTATAACGCTTTTCGTTAAAAAAAATTTTTTTGATCTAAATAGTTTATTATGAAACATTAACATTTAAGTGTGTCATATGAAAGATTACATTAAATTTGAATAATTTATAAAGTAATTAATATGCAAATCTTAATATAGGTTAGATTAAAGCTTGATAATATTTTGATAAGGGGTATTAAGTATTATAATTCAATTCCCTTCATATTTCTTTTTTTTTTTTTTTTTTTTTTTTTTTTTATGCACTCCTGTACAACTCATTTATTAAAAGTCACTAATTATTTAAAATAATGCATTTCTACATGTATATATTTATAGAAAATGAATGAAATAATCTAAAATCATTACATATCATTACATCATGAAATATATTATGTTTAATTATCGCTTTTTATCCATATTAAAGTTTTGTACGGTCGTTTATTTAAATATAATTTTAAAAGAAATCGAATGGAACTGAAAATACATTTTATATGGATACTTTCATTTTATGATTTTATAATTATGTTCTAGTAGTATTACGTCCTTCGTTACAAACAAACATTTTATATTTATTCAATGGCAGTGGAATATTATTTTAATAAATTAAAAAAAAAAAAAAATTACTTAATAGTTTTATTTTTATTCAATTATTCTGAATTTTTTGTTTTTGTTTTTTTTTTTTTTTTCATAATGATGATTTCACATTTTTTGCATATTGTTCGTAAAACTATTCGTTCACCGTTCGAAGTATTCGTCAAATTTTACATTTATCAGATGATATTCGACCTGTTGATTCTATTTCTAATCAAAATTTCTTAAAACATTTGCACATATTATAAGATATATATATATATATATATATATAATATTATTGCACATAAATAAAATGAATTCATAATTAGTATCGAAATGTTTTTTACTAATAATTGTTAGTAAGGAAATAAAAATGACATAATACCTTATAAGCTGCCTCTCTTTTTAATAGCGAACTTTTATTGCCAACATTAAACAATACTTTATATTATATTCCTCACTATCAATTTCAACATCATTTTTAAATTTAAATGCACATTAGCTATGGACAAATTAAAATTGAAATAGTTTGCATACTCAAATGACTCGGGTTTGGTTTTACTTGCAATTTCTAGAGAGCACCAAGTATATTACGCAATGTACGCATATAATATATGTCGCTTAAATTTAATATTCGCGAGATGAATTTTCACATTTTAAAACGAATTTTCATGATATTGTTTATAAACTATTTACATGTTTTTCTTACGATTTTCTGAAACATAAATCTTTTGTTTTTCATATTATCTTCCATCTAGAAATAATGTTTTTGCATAATTGATGTACAATGGATAAATTAATACTAAATTGCTTTTCTCATGGAATTTCTAAATTAATGATCACATAAATTAATATTTACATAGTTAATTTGATAATTACTTCTAGTGTTTATGTATATAAATATATCCTGATTTGGAATTTACACTGGAAATCATCAGCTATAAATGCATTATATAATATCTATAAACATAATAGGAAAAAGTATTTTTAATGTAACGAATCATGGAAATTAATTTCTCTTATCATATCAGATTTTTTTTTTTTTTTTTTTTTTTTTACACAACTCTTACATTTGTTAAGACAAATAACATTACAATCAACAATTTATCTTTGATTTTCTTTCTAGACAATTTATAACGTATTTTGAATATATGCTCACAATATGGCCATATAAACGGTCACTTCGGCAACTATCGTACTATATATACAATTCAATCGAAATCGTCATGAAATCAGTTAAATGCAGTTTAATAATCGAATGAAAATTTAAAAATTCTGAATTTATTCATTGAAAATTTACCTTTCTCAAAATATTTCAAACAAAAGAGATAAAGACAAAATAAAATTACCTTTTAAAATAATATACTGCTAATAATAACTATTTAAAACCGGTAAACTTTCCACTCATAGCATGTCATTTGCAATTAAATAAATTAAAGTTGGTCATAAAAAATTGTATTGTATAAAATATATTCCTTACAAAACTATAAAAAAAGGTGTTGGGATGAAACCTAAATATTCTAACATAAGCTGCTGAGACACTTGAGATCTATGTATACAAAACACGGTCACATATAAAAGCAGCTTGAAAGGTTTTTTGAGAAGAAGGAATTGAAAATGTTAGATGTTAAAAGGTTAAAGATAAATATATTGATAGATTTATAGATAATTGGTAGATTGTGCATTAATAATAAACAGATGATGAATAAGTAGAAGATATATATAAGGGACGAATAAATAAGAAATAAAGATATATATATATATATATATATATATATATATATATATATATATATATATATATAGAGAGAGAGAGAGAGAGAGAGAGAGAGGGAGAGAGAATTGCTTCCAAAAAAATAAAAAAAAAAAAGATTGATAATTTATCAGTTAATTTACTCATCGAACAATAATCTTTGATAAAAGTAATAATCAGTAATAACGGACAACAAACATTCTAATGAATTCCAAAAAGTATAATAATACTTTACACGTCATTTGATACTTTTTAATATTGGATGCAATTGTAAATAAAATCAATTCGAAATGGTTTGGAATAATTAAAAACACAATAGTTGCCTATTAACTATTCAAAATATAAATACATATATATTTTCCGTTAACAATAACGATTTACTAAAAGAATAGAATATTTTGTCAAATAGTCGTATAAATAAAATCACAAATGAATAAAGTTTTTCTGCGATGATTGGAATTAGTTTGAAATTATTAAGATTTTTTTATAAAATCAATTAATTTTTAAATTTCACTATCAATTTTAAATAACACATGGTTCGATCATATTAAGGTGTCTAATCCGTTTGAAAGATGATGAAATCGTGCCATC
>NW_011948424.1:6254927-6257247 GCF_000503995.2 Ceratosolen solmsi marchali | reverse complement strand
TTGAGTATCTTCTGTAATGCTGGCATTATAATCTTTATTGATTTCTAAAGAAAGTTAAAGCTAGAATTAAGTAAGACTTGGTAGTTACTTGAATGGTTAAGAAAAAGGAATTAACGATGAATCGACTTCATATAATAAAAAAAAATTTTTTTTCTTTCTTCAAATTAATAGTTTATGATTTATGGTCGTGCAAAAGAAAATTGTTCAAGTTTTGCGAAATTTCTTTATGTTGAAATATATCAACTAATTAGATAAAATAATGCAAAGAAATGCATTTGAACATAACGAAGTGCTAATTTAAAAAACTGTTTGTCACAAGGACTCGAACATATCTATATCTCTACATATCTATATATTCTATTAGAAATTTGAAAATCATGAATTCCACAAAGATTTCATGATGACCGAATGAAGAATTTTTTTTACATAATCTCTATTAACGTGATTATAAAGCGAAACTTTGATCGTAGAAATTTTAAAGTACATATTTTATTTTGAAATATGTGTATAAATTTTTTTTTTTTTTTTTTAAATGGATAAATATCCAAATAGTAAGATAAGAATTTAATCTAAAATGTAATCTGCTCCTTTCATTATACCTAAATGAATAAATATAAAATATTTTTAATGATAATGAAAATTTTGTTAAAAGAAAAATTTGTATTACAATACGGTTTTACGATTTAAAATTTAATGAACTATTATTAAGAAATTCCATCGCGGACAGGATATTTGCCATATATTATTTAAACAGCGTATAGCATTACATTGATTTTTAGGATGTTACGATTGGGAATCGCGCGACGCAGAATTACAAAGTGGAACGCAAGCGATAATTAATTATATTGAGAATCAATGAAATAATGTCAGATGAAAATAGCCAGAGTGTGTGTGTGGAGTGGGGGGGGGGGTATATATATATATATATATATATAGAGAGAGAGAGAGAGAGAGAGAGAGAGAGAGAGAGAGAGAGAGAGAGAGAGAGAGAGAGAGAGAGAGAGAGAGAGAGAGAGAGTGAGAGGACGGGGAAGAATCCAAATATCTCTCTCATGCACAAGCACGCGAATCACTCGATTTAAATAGACGAATGCAGCAGTGTTGTGAGTAATGAGTAATGAGTGAGAATGTCTTTGTATTGTGAGTGTGAATGAATGTAACTGAGTTAAAACATGTTTATCGACCAGCCGATTATTTCTCAGTGTGCCAATGTTTGGTTTTATTATTTCACACAATTTTCTCGTTTCGATTGAAATATAAACTATCGCACCAAAGATTTATGTTAATGCATTAGTTAGGTTTTGATAACACGATACATAATAACAATAATCTCATTGGTTATTTCAAGTCCTATTTTAGGCAAACCATATAATTTTCAATTATTGCTTTCATATTTAATCTACAACTGTGTCTTGCTAAGTTAAAAAAGAAAATTAGTAAAAAGTGATTATTTAATTTTGAATTGAATTATTTCAAATAATAATATTGTGTTAATTAAAAAATTTTTTTTCTTATAAAGAAATTTTCACCCCCATGGATGATGATTATTAGTATTATTATTATTATTATTATTATTATTATTATTATTATTATTATTATTATTATTATTAAAAGGGCTAATTGAGATCGACATAATTTAACAATTAATATAGTATTGTAAATTTGTATAATTTTATGTCATAGCTACGCACATGCTGAAACTAATGATTTTATAATCATATGGAACAATAACGTATGAAAAGTGAGAAATTATAAAATATATTGTGTAATTGTGTTTGTAATTTTTTTTTTTTTTTTTTTTTTTTTTTTATTTAAACTTCTTCATCTACTTCTCCATTATTCATAGCAAAATATCTATAAGATATTCATTTTAATCGCTGAAAATACTTTTAAAACGGTCAATTTTTCATACCTTGTATTTATTAAGATCATTAATATCCCTAAAAAAAAATATCTTTTTAATTTTTTTATTATTAAATTCATTTTTCAATTATTCAAAAGATAAAACATAATTTTATTCTATAATATCATTTAACTATCATTATCATACATTATTAATTGTATAATAAAAACAAATGCGTACACTATTTATTATTAATAATTTAATAAATTAGTTGTGAGATTATAATCAATGTTAACCTAAATAAATTAGTATTGTAATTATGAATTAAGAATGATACGTTTATGAATAATTTAAAATATAATATTGAACATTTAATACAAATACAAAATGATTATCTACTGCTATAGAATAATTATTACAATATATATTTACAGGATTATATAATATATATATATATATATATATATATATATATAT
>NW_011948424.1:6229636-6254830 GCF_000503995.2 Ceratosolen solmsi marchali | reverse complement strand
GTGATAGAAAAAAAAATTTCTTTATATTCGATAAAACTCGAGATAATTTTTAGAATGTTGACGCATTAACTCATCAATTTCCAAAATTTTTAAAACTTCGATAGTATGGTATCCAAATATAATTCTTAAAAGATTATTTTGAAACTTTATTATATTATGATATATATACCATATATTAAAATAAAGGATTTCGAATGAAATAAATTTAGAGAATAATGGAATAATTCCTATTTTATAGTACTTAAAGCGAGTACATATTACTGTAAAATTTAACATTGATATTTTAATAAATCGTATATATTTTCATAAATATATTAAAAGAGGACATTGATTGTTCGTATTGAATATAATGAAATTCCTACTATTAGTTATTTTGTTTAATTTGTCATTATTTTATTCATTTAATTATTATATGTCTAATATATGTAGAATTGAAAATTCGAATGTAAAAATGACACTCTAAGAATAAACTCTGTCACATTAATATAATTTTATTTCACATTCTTTTAACTAACTAAATACACTATTTTATGCAAATATTTGTATTTTTTTAAAATTTAAATAACCTTTGATTCCAATCATTTGTTTTTTTTTTTTTTTTTTTTTTGAATAATTATAATTCATTATAATAATAATACGCGAATGAAATTTTATAAATATTGCAAATAAAAGCATGGGAATATTAAAATTATACAAGAATTATTTCCTATATACGACTTTGTAATTTGACTTTATGAATACAAAGTGTTAAAAATTGAAAGTGTGAAAACTAAAATATTGTATCCTAATTTTTTTCTGCTTTCTATTGTTTTGCATTAAAAAATTACTAAATAGATTCCAATCATATCTCACTTTTTCTATTTAAATGTTGTATTATATTGACGATAACCGTTGGGTAATCGTATTCGGTGCATTTTAGAATTATTTTTCCGGCTTCTATAATTCAATGTATAGTTAATAATAATGTTTGCATGCGGTTGTGCAGGCACGGGCTGTGTATGTCTGTCCGTCTGTCTTCTCGTAAACATCAATAGCAATAAACACTGGCAGATTGTATTGTCCTGATTTCTAAATGCAGAATGAAAGTACTTTTTAATTTTTTAAAAAGAATATTCAATCTCTTTATCTTCTCGAAGACTAAAAAACAAGGTATTTGCAGTTGAATAATTAGTCTACCGCCACAAACATGTATTGATTAATATTGTATATAACTCATCAAGATTGTGGATGTTCGTTAATAAATTATCAGTGCAATTTCATCTTGCATTTAAACAATCAGAGAACCTTAACTTCGATAAATATTATTATGAATAAATTTTCTTATCCAACGATAACGACATGCAATAAGAGACACATCTTTTATTTAACATATTCCTCTGGTATATTTGATAATTATTCTTATTATCGTATAACATACACTAAGTGAATGAAATACTTAATTCTGTGATCTCACATTGTTATTATGCTATTGCAAAAGAAAACATCTATTGAATTTCTTATATGTTCGTCGAAAATAAGATGGCAATTTTTTTATTTTAATTCTCGAATAAATCTTCAAGATATAACATGGCAGATTGGACAATTGATTATCTGTACAATTGATAAGCTGAATTAGATAATGAATTATTCAACTTATTTAACTATCAGATTATAATTATTAAATATATTGATTCGATTAGAGGATTTCATATTTTTTGTGCATTCTTATAGTCAAATAAAATTACAGTCCGTTTTAATCAATTGACTTGGATTAGATTTATTTTAGTTTAATTACTCTCACCTTTCGTCAACTACTTATTGCACAAATGTATGGAGTTTCATTTGGGTCATTATATTAATAATTATATTATCATTGAAAATAGTTTTGTGATTAAATGTAAATTTTTATATTATTATGATAGTTATCTGTTGGTTCTTCCTTAAGAAATAATAAAATGTTTTTTTCTCTTTTATATGCATGATGGGTGTGCATAGAAAACTATATCAATAAAATACATAATAAACTATTTAATTGTATCATAATGTATTGCATACTTATATATATATATATATATATATATATATATAAGCACACATAAGCGTATGTATGTGGTGTGTGTTTTAATATAAGAAATTGTATATTAAAATGTCCGTTTATTTCTATCTTTTGTATAAAAACATTGAAATTATATTATTGTAATTATTTATATAGAATGAAATGTTTTCAGTCTATAATTATAATTTTCAATTTTAATCAATAAATTAAACTCATTAATAATTTTAAATATGTCAATATCGAAATCCTATGAGAAAGACTATTATTATAAAATCTATGTAATTACATTGCTTTAATTTAATAAAGAACTCGATCGAATTCAATCGATGAATTCAATCGAAAATAAGTTTTATTCATATTTCCATAATTTGTAGATAATTGTGTTAAGAGTTTTGGTTCTCATTAGAGGAATATATATATATATTCTTTAATAAAGCAAAGAGATAGAATTGTTAATGGAATTTACTGATTTGAGAGGGCAGGGTCGAACAGCGCGATCATTACAATTAAACGGGACAAGCTGCGGCCAACCTTATGGATCAAATTTTCCGTGTCCTAAATAGAATAGGAGAGGAACCTGTGATAATTTCACTCTGGTCGAGATGTGATCCTCAATCAATATATTACTAGATGCAGCTTTCAAGATATGCATATTCTTGTAATGCATTGGTCCAATTCGTTTGCATCTAATTTTCTGCATTTACATGCGATATGAACTTTTTCATACTTTATCGTAAATTAATAAAAGAACTGTAATAATAATAATAAAGATATTATAGACATGTAGTTGTAAAATTAATAAAATTAATTTTGTGCAATTCATACGTATATACCAGACAAAACATAAATGTATCTTTTAAATTAAACTATATATATATAGTTAAACAATGAATTTAGCAATTTTCCTAATAGTATTTAAATTTGCATTCATTATTCATTAACTTCTTCGTCATTAAATATTTCATTTAAGCATCGATATTTCTAATTCTGTTATTTTATCATTGTCGTTAATTCGATCAAAAAATTCTTGAACTGCGCGTACATTTTATAACTAAATATCCTTATATTCAATAAAAGAATCACAATAGGTTTTAGGTCATAATTGAAATATATTCAAATGCAAAGTGTAACTTTTTATAAAATATTTCATAAAAACTCATTGATACGATTAAAAAGTTGGCGTGACAAAATGAACACAAAAATTTAATTTATACAAAGTAAAAGATATAATAAAATTGTGAACTTAGAAATGCATAATTAATATGCTTATAATTATAGTATATATTATAAAAATAATTTCAATGTGTAAAATAAACTACATTTAATTATGATTCTTAGACTATAAATAATGTATACCAATTATTTCATGTATTATAATAAATTCTTTTATTAAATATCAAATGCAAAATGATAAAAAAATCTACGATATTTCAAAAATATTTTAGCTTTTATATATTAATTAATATTTTAATTAATATTTTAATTATATATTTTTTTAAATTCAGTATTAAACATATTTCAGCGAGGTGATTTTTATTATTTTTATTAATATAATTTATTGTTTGATATATACAATTGGGACATATATTATGAGCTTTCACTTGAAGAGGAATTATTTATCATTAATCATGTGATGTTATAAATACAGTGAGCTGATTGATATTTTTATTAAGCCTTTTCAAGTTAATCTATTAATAACATTTATTAGCTTTTTTTATTTCTTTTTTTCAAGTGCATTTAATAATAATCCGTTCAATCTAATAAAGATTTTAATATAATATTTATTAATTATTCGCTATTAATATTTATTAATAAAGAATTTAATAAAGTATGAATAATACATTGTTAGTATTTAAAGCAATCATATTTAGATGTTAAAAAAAACTATAATTTATAATCATATTGGTTATATATATATATATATATATATATATATAATTCTCGTAGTTTTTGTATTTTGCGTCTTATTTGAATAATTTTAAGCAGCTCGTCTATACATTCTTAATGATAGATCGCGTCATTTTTTGGTTAAAAGTAAAAATAAAGCCGGTAATTATTTTGTTTTACTATGTGTAGGAATAAATAAAAGAAAAAAGAACAAATAGTCAAGTTTTTTTCTCGAATTCCCTATTATCAACCATCTAAATATTATAAATACAAATATATTGTATCAATATATGAAATTAGATTATTACGTAAGTTACCTTTTTAAAAGCTAAACTTTGGACTATTTTAGACGCAGAGCTTAAAAATAAATATTATTAATTAAAGAATTGTTTTATTATATGATAAGTATACAAAAACAATAATATTAGTTATCTTCATTCGGCCTTCAAATGCAGTTTTAATTTCTTATAATAGCAACATTAATAATTACTTTTAAAGAATGATTGTTTCTATTTAATATAAACTAAAAATGCTTTCATTAAATAATTCGTATTTTCTAAAATAAAAAACTTTTTTTTCTTTTAACTTTTATCTGACAAATAAGCGAATATTGAGCATTTCAATATTTCAATTTATAATAAATAATACATCAAATATCGGAGAATACAGTGTGTCAAAGATTTTAATCCCTTAAGGAAACTTTTAATAGAAACGTGCCACATAAAAATATACTCAAAATTAATAAAATAAACACGCATACACGAATTAGTTCCACTTGAACGTCTATTAGATGCAGAAATTAATAATCCACATGTCGCAACTCGTAAATGTAATTGCCCGTAGATAAAGAAGAAAGCGTAGATTGCTATGACATATAAGGGATTGTTACTGCACGTCAAAAGCTGCAGAATTGACCGAGTGGACGAAATTGGTTGTACAGGTCACCTGTTGCAGAACTCTGTGGCGTTAACGAGGTCGACTCGGCCAACTTCTCCCTCTCACGCCAAGCGATGTATCATTTTCACATTGACCAGCTACATGTCTCAATTCTTGTTAAAGAGAATACTTTTGTATGCTGTTTTTGCGTGTTTGATATTTGTGGTTCACAAGTGACTGAGGTGACAATAACTTTGCCTTTTTCGCCGAATGAAATTCTCGACAAGTCGATGGATTTTTAGGGAAGCGCTTCGAAGCTTTTAGTGCAAATTGACGAAATAAAAGTTAATATTTGTAACACAAATTTTAGGACATAGAAGTTTAAGAAGTTTATATGTCAAACATTTGATTCATTATCGATAAACTCTAAATCTTCGAGAGTCTTGTAAATCTCTTAATTATTCGGAACTCAAAGAATCTGAAACGGATCTCGTGCAATAAATGGTACTTCCGATGTTTACTATGTACAATATAATATATATTTTTGTAACATTCATTTTATTTATTTATAAAATTAATAAAATCCTGTAAACGAGCTATTTATATAAAAAAAAAAGGTCCCTGCGATTAAAAGTATTTATAATTATATTCCCGATTTATAAATATACATCATGACAATATTTACAACTAAATTAAAATACTAAATTATATAAATACTTAGCTAAACATTATAAAGAAATGTACATGTTATATACATGTAATGTAAATACATACTTTTAAAGCAATTATTTTTTGCTACTATGCTGAAAAAATTTATTAACTTTAAATAGATTAAACCACAAATACTTTCGTCATTTGTCTACTTTAATTACTTATCAAATTCAAAACGCACTTTAATTTAAAAATTTATAAAAAGAAGGTAATTATAAGAATGTACATGAGTTTTTGGTTAATTTCGTTTTGAATCTCTAATTTCGTTTTGAAGAATCTGAAAAATTAATATAATATCAAATAAAAACATTGAAAATTTTGTTATAATAATTATAATTTAGTCTATAATGTATTTAATAAAGGCTTTACTTATAATGTCTGAAAGCTAAAACTTAACAGAAAATCAACAATTATCAACTATATGATTACTTAAATTGAGTATGAAACATATAATTTATTAAATCCAGATAACGCGCAGCGCAATCCAATGATATCCGGAAGCACAAAATTAAAATGAAATACTAATACTATACAATTAAAGAACACTAGTAATCAATCGTATAAAATAAAAGAATTTATATTAACACCCAGGATGGCTATAAAACATACTGAAATGAAATTGTAGAAAGCATTTTAAATCTTAACTCATCACAAAATAACTGAAATAATTATAATTAAATAATGATTGATTTGAACAGCATTGTTCTCTCTTAATCATAATGTTATTCTATATTTATGTCAAATTGTTTAATAGAAGATATTGTAATATAATATAGGATATTTCAGCACATAGCGATATAAAATAAACACACTCTTCTAGATCTACGAAAATTAACAAAGCACTTAACCAAATTACTAGCTGTATAATTTTTATTTATATAGTATGAGAAACAGAAAATTTCTGTTGGATAAGATAACGTAATCAATTAATTACATTATGTTGCACTTAAAAGATAAATAAAAATATTAATGAATGTAAAAAAGCAGAAAGTAAAAAACAAGAAAATAATGGAACCCTCCTATAAAGGGACAATGAAATATGAACAAAAAACATTTTAAAAATTAAAATAAAAATAATTTTAATACATAAGAACTATTTATGATAAATAACTTCGTAAAAGTAAAAAAGATGATAGAAGGAGTGAAATCGATGTACTTTACAGATAACTAAAGGAGCTCGTAGATCAGATAAATATTAAACAAATAAATAAATAAATAAATACATGGAACAATAGAAATATGAAAAAAGAACTTCAGTACTTCAATATAAAGAAAAATATAATTGAATTTTTACATTAAAAAGAAATCTATTGATAATCAAATTACAAAAGACATGAATTACCACGAGACGAGAAATTCAAAGACTTAAATATAAGTAAAACAATGAATTGAAGCAAAGTCTAGAAAGTTGAGAATAAATATGTAAAAAAAGAAAAATAAAAAGATAAAAGAGTAATATTGTATAAAAATGAAAATAAGTAGAAGATATTAAACCTAATAGAACTTAAGATAAGCAAAGAAAAGAAGAAAAAGTTTAAACAGCATTCTGTTTTATTGAGAATATTAAAGGAAATTAAAAAAAAAGTATAGTATTATCTAAGAGAATTTAATCTATTAAGTTTGATTGAAACCTAGATTAAAGGAAAGAACTATTGGAAAATAGGTGGTTAGAGAAATTTAATTGGAAATATTGTTGTGTAGAAAGGATAAATAGAAAGTATATATAGCAAAGCCTAATATAGAAAGTTAAATTTCAAAAAGTAAGAAATAAATATCTTAAAATATAAAAGTAATAAATTATTTAAAAAAAAAAAAATCTTATCGAATGGGAAAAAATGAAATTAGATATTATTTTGGAACAAAAATATAGAGAACATATATTACGAGTCGTATTAAAGAATTCGGAAAGAAGAAAAAATAATTTGTACGTTAGGGTCAATTGTAAAACGAAATCGGTAAAGCACGAAAGCATAACGACAAAGGTGAACAAAAATTTGTAAATTAAACGATGATAATAATGAGGGAATAAAAGATGATAAAACGATTGTAAGATATAAAATATTCACTAATTAATTAAGAAAGAGATAAAATTATAAAGTAAACGTAGATCAGAGAACTGTACTTTTCAAAACTAAAGTCTGCAAAGTATAAAAGTAAAACATAACATGAACTTATTTTAGCAAATATCGTAAATTATAAGTACACATAAGCCAGGAATATCGATTATCAACAGAAATAAAGCAAATCAAAATCTGTAAATACATAACGGTAAAAATAATAAGGTTTAAAATATATCATTGTCATGTAATAAAATATCGACCAGCAGATATAACAATAACAAATAGAAAACAATCATATAAATGAAAAAATTCTCTATAGAATTAACAATGAAAACATAATGAAATGTATAATATTGAAGATGTTATCATGGCCATTTGTTACGTAATTATGGAATCGTTACAGAAAGATTCAACAATATAATAAGGAGATATATAAAATAGATGTTAGTTCAATTACATAGTAATAAAATAAAGATGAGGAGACAAAATTAAAGAGAAAAAAATCTCAATGAGTATGCCAGCATAAAGAAGGTGGGAAACAATCAAATAAAAATTTGCTTATTAAAATAATTTAAAGAACCGAAAGTAGAAATTGAAAAATGAACGAAAAAAAAATTTTAAAAAAAAAAAAAAAAAAAAAAAAAAAATCCATTATGAATCCGAATGAGAGAAGAAAATTAAATTAAAATAGAAGAAAACAGAAAATGAGTATCAAGAAAGCGTCAGCAGATATGGATGACTAGTAATATATCAGGAACGAAAGAATAAAAAAAACGTAAAGGTTGCTTCATATAATAAGTTATATAACATATTGGATGAGAATAATTCAATAATATGTAAATAATGTAATCAAATAGCATAGTTAAACTTATATAAATAAGTAAGTCAAGCTAATCTAAATGGTGCTTTAAAAAAAAAGTAAGAATAGACAGGTGTAGTGTATGTTATAAATATGAAAAAAAAAAATACAAAAATTATTTGATAATATGATAAGGTAGAGCGAAAAAAGGAAATAAATTAATGTATATTACGAATAAACGAGGAATATCAAGAAATTTCTAGAAATATTGAAATTCTACGAAAAAGAAATAAGAATAAAATAGCAACAATAAAAAATGCGAGAATGCGATAAAAGAGCAATTATGAAAATTAGTATTTCATGACGAAAATGTAAAATTTAAAACAGCAAATTATAATTTAATCATAGAATAAGAGTAAAATGAAAAATTATTATATAAGAGAGGTAAAATCATTACAAGCATATTACTAAAATTTATAATGGACAATTTTTTGTAAACCATGTATTAAAAATTATATAGATAAAAAAGTAATAATTATATAGAAATACTAACTAATTGTAAAAGAATAAAAATATTATGGTCAAATGAAAAAGTAACCTGTAAACAAGTGTGAACAAATATTCACTTATTATGCAAAAATTACAAAAAGAATAAAAAAAATTCATTATTTATCGTGTATCTACAACTTCAAATTATTGCATATAGAGGATAAATTTTAATTAAACTAAATGACTTTTGTTATCAATCTAATTTAATGAATTGCTCCAAATAATATTAATAATCCATTAATATTATCATTTATCGAACATTGCAAAAACTTACAACTTCATAAAAATATTATTAAAATTTATTGAATGGAAAGTATGCATCAATTCTGTATAATTTTGCATACGTTCAATATTAAATCAGAATATTATTATTTTTCATGAAAAAAAAATACAAATAAAAAAAAAATTGAGTCCAATGAAACTACAGATCATATAATCCATTAAAGAGTTTATCTATTTTTAAATAACGGCAACGGGAAAAAAAATAATTCTTATTAATTAAATTTTTATCGATTTATTCTCTTTAATACAATTGTGATGAAATGTAGGCAAAAAAAGTATACCAATAATCTAATAATAGATGAACTAAAAAAATATTCTAAATATTGTGATGTACTTGTACAAAATTATCTCTTAGCAATAATTTTTTAATTTTAATGCAAACAATTATTGTTTTTAATAAAAAAATAAAATAAAAATAAAAAAAAATAAAAAAAACAGCTAACTAAATTAACAATGTAGGATAATTCACAGGTGATAATACTCTCACGTAAGTCACCTATGATATTTCGATTTTTTAATTGCTTATACCTATTATTACTAATTATTAAAAAATAATCAAATACAAAGTGAAAGTAAAATTAATTAAACGCACCTTGTTATAATTGCCCACCTTCATTGACTATTTACGATAATTAAATCTGTCGGTATATGTAAATTAATAGAACATTCTATCATAAATCGTGTTCCTAAACATTTTAAAGTAGTAATTCAGAATCTTCAGAAATCTTCAATTATATTTTACAAAATTATTTAAAAGATAAACAAGACGTGAGGATACAACATAAGCTCGTGTCACATTTTAAAGGTAAAAAATTAATTACAAATCAGAATACAATGCAAGTATCGTTTAACACATACGAAATTTTTAAATCCATGTAAAATTAATAAATGTCAACTTCATCTACTACAATAAAACTACATTATCCGTGAAAATTCGACTTTGACGATAAACGCTTATTAGTCAAATATGAATTTTATTGTAAGAGATATGACACTGTAAGGATATATTTCTGTAGGATCGTGTCTTTTTTAAATTATGACTATTATAAAAATCTTCAAGATATTCAAGTAATAAGAAAGTTATTATTAATTAATTGGTATACGAGAGACTAGGCCAATAATATATCAAATTTCAGAAATTTTGATCAATTTAGTTATAAAATTTGTCAATTAAATATGATGAAATCGATGCAACAAAATCTAATAATATTATATCATTTTTAATCCTTCTTTTAACGAAAAATCTATGATGTAAATTATAATTTACATTTCTACTAGATCCTTATCATTAAGTATTCCGTTCGTCATATCTTTATGAAATTTAAAATTTAAAATTTTAAACCTATAGAACATATATCCATTACTTTTTATGATCCATCATGATATTATATTTTAACCGATAGAGGAATTTATATCCATTTTAAGGACTCTTGTTTTTCTCGTATATATATATATATATATATATATATTTCTCATACGTATACATATTAATCGATTATAATACTATATTATAATAATAATATTAATGATATTGGTAGTAAATTTTTGTAAGTATTTGCTATTCAATTTCCAACGATAAGATTTCATATAAGATAATATGCGGCATTATTAATCGAAAAAATTAATTCCGCAAATTTTACTTACATATTGGCTGCAACTATAATACTGCGTTTAAACAATTTTTACATTTAAAATAAAAATTATGCTATTCACTTAACGTTCAGTTTAAGGTGTTTATGAAATTATTATTTAATATATTTTGGACTACTTAAGAAGAGCATTTCAGAAACTAATTAATATTACTTGCAAATGTTGATGCATATTTAATGAGTATAATACATT
This sequence comes from Ceratosolen solmsi marchali, assembly GCF_000503995.2. NCBI lineage: Eukaryota > Metazoa > Arthropoda > Insecta > Hymenoptera > Agaonidae > Ceratosolen > Ceratosolen solmsi. The sequence continues at coordinate 6,243,789 of NW_011948424.1, read as the reverse complement.
AATTTAATACCCAATAAATATTTTATATGCCTAGGATGCAAAGAAAATTCATAAATGGGATTTTCTAAAAGAAAATATAATTATATATTTGAAATTTGAAATCAACGTTCTATTTCATGCTTTGAAACGCTCAAACCGAGCTACCACTTTAAAATAAAGCTACCCTACTCACGAACTTTCTTCACGGTATGTTGAAAGTAATTTATATCCCATTTATTGATATGACTTCGTTGATTAAACAAAATTGCTTTTAAAAAAAGACTTTCATTCGAGAAGTTTCTGCCCCCTGTCGTAGTTAAAACGTTAAATTAAAAGTTAGATTTTTATCTAAAGATGTATTACGTGTACTCTTATATGTAAATAATTATCAACAATACTACTATTAAAAATAACATTATGAAGCCTTGAATCAATAGAATTTCTACGTATAGATAACAATTTATGCAGTGCTATATTGACGATTCAAGTGCTATTTATGTTTAAAAAAAAAATGTAACCAAAATAAACTTAAAATTCATTGCCACTCCAATCTACCAATTCTACATTGAATTGTTTTATTTACTAATATGAAAAATCTAAGAGAATAATATGTTACAATTATACATATATATATATATATTCGAAATTGACAATTTCTTCGTACTTTAATGATTTTTTTATTATATTTAATTATATTATACATTATATTACAAATATTGCAAATAGTATTACAGTAGCATTACAAATTAAATACCAATCAAAAAAATTGATTGAAATAATTTTAGAATAGATTGTCCTGCATTTTGATCAAACGATTTTTTAAACTATTATGATTTGACACACGAATGCTAATGAATCTTATTTTATCAACGACAATTTCTTATGTAAGAATAGATAATAAGCCGAATAGATAACAGGCCTATCGTTGGCACCAATTTCCTCAAAAAAATAGTTTCTTAATATTTTATATATTTATTATACATACTATATTACAATCATAAATTTGTATATATGAATAATTTATGTCGAAAACATTACTTTTTATTGCGATATTACAATTAATTTACTCAATATTAAAATATATTATTTCGTTATATGTTCAGATGATACGGAATTATCCATTCATATAAGTACTCGTTATAATTCCATTGTTTATTAAATCCAATTTATATTTTTTATTATTTAGTATAAGAAAATTATGTTAATAAAATGCACTTTTTAACCATAAAATTGTATTCAAATTAATAAATTTACTTGCTATGTATATTCATAGATAGATATAAGAATTCTTAAAATTCTAACCATCTACACTTAATTACTTTGTACCTCTCAACTTATTTCTGTAAAAGCTGTTCTCGCTATCTTTTGCATAAATACGCACCATGAAAAAGCATTTAGCTTCTTTGCATGTAATTGAAATTAATGAATTTATTCTTCGATGTTAGACAAACAATTTACAATGAAAAATCTGATAACTAGGAATTTTCTTAACTAATAAGGTTACCAAAAGTTATAATGCATTAAACAATCGAAATAATAATGATTTTGTTAAAAGAAAAAAATTAGACGTAGTAAGTAATTCATTCAAATTCATCCATTTAATTATTCATTAAGATAAACATAATTAATAATCTATTAAAATAAATTTTTAAATTACATTAAAAATTCATAAATATTCTTCATAAATCTGCTTTTCCATATATGTATATATATATATACAAATTTTTAAATTTTTTAAATTAATTTAATTAATTTTTAATTACGCGAATAAAATATTCAAACCTAATATTTTTTTATTAAAGTCAATATAAAACTTCAAATTTAAAAAAAAAAAATGCCTATGAAAAAGTATTTTACAAACATAATTTATAACATTTTCACGTATTATAAATACTTTCATTTTCATAAAAACGTAAATTTAAATTACACAATAGATATGGTATGGTCTTATTGTTTAAATTTGAAATTATATTTAATTCTATTATCGCAATTAAAAATTTTCTTTTTAATTTTGTCAACAATAATATTATCGATACTAATAATAATAGTAGTAATAATAATAATCATAATGTTTACGGAACTATTAATTTATGATACTACACAATATATAAATTTTAATTTTTTTTATCTTCTGTTTGCAGATTTATATATTAGTTCTGCTATATATTTATATATTGTTAAGTTGCTTAATCGAAGATCAATTATATTAATTCATTTTTATTGTGTTACTTGTAGGTATAATTCATATATAATAATTATTAATAACATTTTACCAAATGTTAATATGAATTATGTTAGGCAGTTATTTAGAAGGGAATTATAAATTACAAGTATAACTTAACTTTTTATTGAAACTGAAGGTAATAAAGACAGTGTATGTATGTTGTGGTTTCCTTAATTAACAGACCCATTGTAAAAGCAACTGCACTAAAGTACCGAACAAAGATAAAAATTAAAATGTTCCGGAAATATTTTTGTTAGTATATGAAAACATGTAGAATTTTATGAAAATTAAGTAAAATATTATTTTAATTATTCTGTAAATTTCAAAACTAAAAAACATATTAAGTTATAATAATATTAATAAGTGTTAAATATAATCATTAAGTGGCGAAAGTATTGTAGAAAAATCCATTTGAAATAAATCATTATCAAGAAATAAATTTGCGTATTTTTCTTTTCAAATTTTTCACAGTTCTATGGCCTTCAGATATTAGATGTAAATAATTAATTTAGATTATGTACTTTAGCGTATCGGTTGTATAGTTTATCCTTTTTTTTTTATTAAAAAAAAAAACAATTTTAAATTATAATATAATATGTTGATAAGCGTTTTATGAATAAGGAAATACATTTCAAATATGGATCATCTGACATAATATGACAATTAAAATTTGTAACTAGAATTTGTAAATCAATTTTTTAATTTATTTTCAATTTTCAATCTGTATATTAGATTAATAATACAAATATAAATTAATATTTATCAATATATTAGAAATTAGATAAAGAAAATGCTTATTTGATACGATATGAAGAAACATTATGAGTAAAGAGAGAAAAAATTATACACAATTAAATTTTAATTTTTAAAACGTCAATCTATATAAATATATAAAGTATAATATAAATTTTATGAATAAAACATAAAATATGTTCATTATATTTATATTTATTGATTTATTTATAAAAATTTATTCCAAGAAAATATTAATAATAATTTATATTTGCTTCGATTATTATTCTATTACTTTAAACGAATTTTTATGAAACCATATGTGACTTTTAAATAATGATAATGTCCCTCGTAAGAGGATTAAGCTATAACGTTTAGACCATAAAAATATCTTTTAAATTGTATTCTATATCTGTTTTGATAATTTAGTAATAAATATTCTAATTTCATTCTATTTCAAGCCAAATCGGTACTTTTGTATGTTAACAAATTTTTAATTTACACGAAAACATTTTTAATGCATGAATTAATATATACATCACTTTATGGACTGTATAAATAAACTTTTTTATTTTTGTTTTAGTTAATTTGTTTATTAATATCTTATCTAATCTCTTATTAACACTGAGATGACTTATTATAGGAAAAATAATATAACTACTAATGCCGTAAAATTAAAGTATCTAGAAGAAAAAAAAAAACAAGAATATATATATATATATATATATATATAATGAAAAATTATTTCAATAAAAAATATAATTAATTTTTAATGTTATATAAAATCATAATTATGTTAATTTGATATGATATTGTATTTTAAATAGATATTTCAATTATAAATGTTAATTTACCATAATTAAATGAAAAAAAAATGCACACCGATAATGCTACTCGATAATAATGTCTAATAATAGATTAAAAAATAGATAAAATATGGGGAAAAAATTCCATATTAAAGTCTATATCGTTCTTCAGTTTCGTATACTAAGGTATTGATCCGAGTTAAATTACATTTTGAAAATGGGAAGATTAAAATCTTGAAAGCTGTTAGGGAACTATCATTTTTAACAATTTCATTTAATGCATACCATTACATTAGGCTCGAGTGAAGCAAATGAACTTAACTAAGAATTCTTACTAGTGCTGTTTTATAGATATTGATAACTTAATTTCTCCAGAGCTACTAGCATAAAACAGGGCTCTTACAATAGCTAAAACAAGCCACTTTTACAATCTACTTAATGAAATATGGCGATATATTTATTCGTAAAATGAAATCTCTCTTTTTACAGGCATACAACGACGATATCAATATTGCACGCAATTTGATACGACATGCAATCGTCAATTGGTAATACAGAATAAGTCGCTTTTTTATATCTCGACGACACAAATCATCTACATTAGACGCAAAACAAAAAAATAAAAGACAATAATGCAAATAGCCAGCGAATTCATTCGAATAATTTTGCATGAAAGCTCCTTCATTCATCCCTTATGACTACGGAACTCGCGACATTGCGATCTCCCTCTAAATACATTAGACATTGTTCTGGAATAACCTTTATGGAATATATCCCTTAACACACTTACAGAGACAAATAGTCAAATATATATATATATATATATATATATATATATATATATATATATATATATATACATCATTAATAATTATAGAAACATGATAATAGCATGATTTTTCTTGAAAAAGAAAAATAACAATATTTATTAAATAGTGATAAGCTGAATTGAACATAATCCCCACCCTGTTCCCTCAATCGTCATACAATTAATTATAATCGTAACTTTAAAAGCATTTATACATTTCTTTAAACAATCTTTATGATCATTTGAATGTAACTTACTAAATAATTTTAGGTGAAAGCTTGTATAAAGAATAATTGAATGTAACACGTTTACAATCATATTTAATATATAGTTAAACCTTTTCTAATCAATTACATATATAATATAATAATTTATACATATATAATAATTTAATACACTATTTTATCGTAGATATACGAAAATATTTTATTTAATGGTTATGATGAAATCTGTAAAACTTGTTCAAGTCCCGAAGAGACGCCCCAAGCTCCAAAGCTTGATAACATTAGCTCGTTATTTCAAGTCGTAAAGCGAGAATTCGCGTAGATGAAAAATAATTAGTCGAAAAAAAAAGAGAAAAAAAAAACATGTTAACTCTGCACAACGGGTTGCATTCCTCTACAAATAGTAATCCAAGTCGTATAAACTATAAAGCAAACTGTTTAACATTCGGATGAGTCCGGAGGAGCTCGGGCTTTTCTCCATATCCGACGAATGCCACGGGATCCTCGAGGCCCCCTATTATAAGCGACACTGTATGTCGTCGTCAGATCGGAAATGTTCACTAGGATACGACAATAAATCATACCCGATACCCAATATGTCTATCCGAGCCTCGTCCATGCTCAGCAGCATCCTTGGATGCTTTCAATACTAATAAAATATCGCCTTGTGGAAAATTGATCGATGTTATTTGTAGCGCGTAGGCACAATTAGTGTTATTCGTCGTGCTCTTATATAAAAAAATAATGTTAAGTAAATATGCCATTATCACCTTGATAAAATATACATGCATTTTCATCAAAAAGTTTAGTTTAATGGCACTACTTTTACAGACAATAAATCCCTTAAGCATCGATGTCTGGTAAAGCTTAAAAAATTCACGTATTACGTGCGATAAGATTTCCTTCCACTTTCCATATCTAACTTTAAAAGAAGATCTGTTGCCACGAGGCAAACTAGAATATGCGAATAGTAATTCACACGAGGGGCGATGAATTATTTAATACTTATTATTACGTAATTATTCACCAAATACGTATAATAGTACTTAACGAAGTGCAAAAAGCTCTTGTTCAATGTTCAGAAAATCAAAACAACCAAATAAGTTTTCTGAATTAAAAACGATAAAAATATTTTAAATAAAATTTTTTAATTTATAAAATACTTAAATCGACTTTCAAGTTCATGTGATTATTTAAATTTCCACGTTAACTTTCATTACGTTTCACCATTCATCTATATTTTGCACCAAAAGCTAAATTTAGAATTTAGTTGCGTATATAATAGTCTAAATTCTCGAAAAGCTTTTACATTTATTAATTGTTTTCGACAATATTAAATAACAGTCCACAACTGATTCTAAATATTAATTAAAATATCGATTTTATAAATTCAAACTCTAAAGTCACTGAAATAATTAAAGTAAGAAAATCATTCTTTTATTTGATAAAGATACCCTACATTTATTACTAATACTTCATTTGCATTATTTATCAAGGTCGTTAATAAAAAAAACATTCTAATTATAATTATTGTCCGAAGCGATAGTATTATTATTGCTATCGAATGAGAATAATATTTTACTCGTATTTCTGTTTGTTAACATTGAGAAAAATATAAAAATGACATAATGTCACATCATAACGCCCATTTCACAATGTCCATGACATTATGCAAAAGAATTCTATACGTCGTTTATTATTAAATTTTATTGTTAATTTATTTACAATTCTTTTCAAGACTTGTTCAGATAAAATGTATAGTAGAATGTGTGTGCGTGTGTGTGTGCGCGCGCGCGTCCAATCCATATTTTAAAACATAAATTACAAGCTTGACAAACAAAATGAATTAATTTTTTTCTTTAATCATTAATATATGTCGCAGCTGATTTAATGATAAAACAATTATTGAACTGTACACCAGTAGCAAATCATTAAATCATTGATGTGTTATTATTCATATTAGCATCATAGCATCAACATTTTTATCGAATCGCGTTAATTGACCAGTAAACATTTTTTTTTTTTTTCGTTAGTTTTCCATATAAAACAACTTGTATATTACTTTATGGAATTTGAATGTTTTAAAGTTTCACTACTTACGATATTCAGTGGGAATAATGTTTTATGTTTTATTAGGAAACCGTCGTAACTTGTACACGAATTGAAGAATATCTTCTGTTGTGCATAAAAATATATCACTGACATTAGGACTGACTTAATGATATATTTATTAGGTATATAAAATAAGCATACGAGACAAAGCTTCGAATGAAATATATTTTTTATCTAATGATATGATTTTATTTAAGAGCAAAATACTCGAACTACTATTTTCGTTACACCAATGTTACGTATATATATATATATATATATATATGCTTGGCTTGGCATTTTCATGAAAATTCATCACTCCGGATCACACATCATCACACGAATTGCCGCTTTTGTTTATACTAATATTCTATTAACCATCTAAATTGATATTAAAATACGATTGTCTATTGTACTCGTAAAATTTACATCTTTTACATGATATATCATAATGTTTAACATTGCAAACAAGAATTTTAATTTATCAAAGCTAAATATATGCAAATATTATAAAAATTCAACTACGATTCATATAACTAATTCTTCTCGGCACGTTGATTTAATAATTTAATGCCACTCTCAATGCGCAGTTGACCATTGAACTCCATATGTAATGTAATACACCAATGGATTTACTAATTGCAGTTAAGGCAAATGATACACGATATTAAATGTTTTATATGTACACGTGCATTAATTCTCTAATGGCTAAATTTAAATTTATTACTTTTAAATGTAACAGCCAAGCATTAGTAGCGATAATTAAAATAGCTATGATTTTATTGGTAAAATGTAAACATAAAACGGTTAAAAACAATAATTTAACGTGAAAATGCTTAAAATATATATGACCGAATAATACGTTTATTTGAAGAAAATTAATTTAATCAATATTTAAAATATATATTTTATGCGAAATCGAAGTAAATATTATTATATTATGTAAAAGAAAATAAATAGTTGTCCGCATTTTTTACTTTAATTTAGTACTTATGTGTTCAATATGAAAAGCGTCAACAATATTATTCGATTGCATATTTATATGATCGACAACATAAACATAAATCTTTATCTTGATCATTCTAATACACAATTAAAAACTATTAAATTCAATTTTTTATTTTGAAAAAAAAAATGCGAAACATAATTATTCAATAATTGGAAAATGTAATAAACATCTTATTAAATATGTGTAATAATAATTTCATCGTATTGGTGCCAATAAAAAAAAAAAAAAAAAAAAAAAAAAAAAAAAAAAAAAATTCGTTCCAATGGATCATAACTCATTCTCAAGACCCGTACGTTTACATTTACTTATTGACTATATTATTTAATCTATATTCTTTCAGCCATTCACTTTAACGAATTCGGCTAAACTTTGTTTAATGTTGTCAAAGGTCAATATTACAATTTATCACAGTTTAGAGATGTTTGGCATATTTCCACACATTATGAATCGAGATTAAAGCAGAAAATGCGTTAAGTAACGTTTACGACTAAATAATGAAAATTCCTTAACCAACTTATTAAAGTATTTATTCGTTTAATTAGATTGTAGAATGTTATTGTATGAACATATTAATTAATTTAATTGCATTCGAGCATATTTTTTCTTTAATATTCAAAAATTTAACCGAATTCAAGAACTTTTTATGAATCTATAAGTTTCAAAAAGAGTCGCCTTCTCGACAGAAGAAAGTTCAGTATCTAAGTAAAGATTAAATTAAATTAAATATTATATTGTGCATTTAGTGAATTTTATATTAACTTTTTATTTATGCGGCTGAATTTGTATTAAGAATCTTTGTTATATTTGAAAATGAAATTTGCTTTTACGATAGAAAAAAAAAAAACAAAAAAAACAAAAGCACCATTCCAATAATATAAACGAGTAAACATTATTATCTACAATATCAATTTTACACCATTGATAGGTTGAACATTTACTCATAAAAATATGAAAAATAGCCTCGTATAATAATAATCTGAATAATTAATGTGCATTGTAGTATCGCGTACGATTATAAAATGATTTTACGAGCTATACAGTAAATAGAATCGTGCAAAACTAACAAAAGTACTTAATTTTCGTGGATGCTCTCCGTGATGCACGGATGCATTGGACTTGTCCCCCGATGCCCTCAATGACCTGGATGTCTCTGTAAGTCGGCTGCAGGTTTCGTGCGGGGATATGTGGTACGCTGTACCATGATGTACTACAAAGGAGCGACAGCACGATGGCGGAGGGGGAGGGTGATTGAGAGAGAGAGAGGGGGGAGGGGAGGAAGAAGTAAGTCCAAATAGGAGCTTGGATAGAGTTGAACAATGCGAGTTGTGAAATTTACAACAACCAAATAAAAGGATCGTTCCACTTAAACTTGTCGGTGTTTTTTACGCTAATTTATTCTGCCTTAAAAGTCGCCCTGACATACACACGCTCACACGTCGCAATGGCAAACAGATGATAAAAACAAAGCGTCAATAAAACGTTTAAATTATAATTGTCACGTGACGGCATTTGACGATGGAAATATCAATTGTCGCATATTAATAACATAAAATTGGGCTAAAGTATAATAGAAATGAGAATGCGCCGTTCCCTATATTTATTAGCAACAAATTCCGGCACGTGAGAGAAGAGCTAGGATTTATGAAAAATGTATTTAGTTCGTCGAAATTACAACATTGAAAACTAAAAAAGTTTGCATCTCTCGGCGCTGTTCCTCGTGTCATAAATGAGAGAAACATGATATTAAATATTCTCAACTTAATGAATGCATTTCAATTAATATATGAAAAAGATTTTGTTTAGCCTGATCAATATTTAATTATAACGAGTGTTTAATTCTGGTTATTCGAAGATAATAAAAATTGCTCTAATAGCCACTTTTATAACGGATATTAATTTCAAAAGTTTTGCCAATTCAAATGTGTCTATATTATTGAGTAATTATTTTGTTTAACTCTAGTACATTTTCTAAAGAAATATGTAATGAAAATAAATTTTTAGAGAAATAATATATGTAGAAATGTAGCGAAATTGTAATGACATTTACGATTCGAAGAATTCCTTTTCATAATTTTGCACATTTAATATGAAATATAGAAATAAATATATGCGCATTATGATAGTTATGTATTTATTTTCTTACATAGATTTATGTAAATAGATGTGTAAGTAATCAAAAATTCGCTGTTTTCTATACAAAGATTTTACGTATAAATAATATTTTTAATAATAAACGTATAGTCTTCACTATAACCGAGATCGAGAAATTTCAACTACATTTTCTTGATTGATACCGTAAAAATAAAAAATTCAAAATGACGAAACCATTATAATCTTTGTTATATTTGTATTCGTGTAAGAATGCATATTAAAAAGTCATTTCGAAAAATTCCTGAAAAATCATCCCATATTATTATCTGATTTACAATGTAATTTAAAAATTCTCATTTATATATATATAGTAACATAATATTTATTATTAAATTAACATAATAAGAAAATTTTCTATAATTTAATTTGCATCTAAATTTCATTCAATATAAATAATAAATTACAAAAATAAGAGTTTAAATTTACATTTAAACATAATTACATACGATGTTTGCTCAATATGAAATTCATGCATACACACACACACACACACACACGCACACACACACACACACATATATATATATAACATTTTATATTAAAAGTATGTAAACTTTAAAAATAAAATGTAATACAAAATTTATTAATTATAATAAATATTAAATATTAATGAAAAGTTCCATCGTATACTCTCTCTTATTCAATTTAGTTCCAAAATTAGGTTAATGTTATTTATTATATAAAAGATTTTTTGATCGTTAATACATATAATACTATGCATACAATAATCTATGTAATTAACAAATATAATTATTAAATGCAATTTTTAATGTTTTTATTATTTTATTAATATTATTTTTTCCTAATTTAAAATAATTGTATATTAGAAATTAATTGAATTTTCATTAGTACCTATATGAAAGATAATTCAATAAATAAATCCTTTTACCATTAAATAGCACACAAACATAAAGTATTTAGCTTAAAACATTGACTTCATATAATCGACAAATTTCAACTTAGTGAGTTTCTTTATATAATATGTGAGCTCACCATTTCATCGATTAAAATATCCTGAAGCTGCAGTAAAAGTATTTCATTATAAAATACTATTTTTAAAAAGTTAAAAAATATTTAAGTTCTTAAACGAAATTATCAGTAACCGATGTATACGAGGAGATCCATAAAACAAAGAAGCTTGATATCCAAATATGAAATATATGAGTAATATTTAGCTTTTTCTCACTAAGAGAGAGAGAGAGAGAGAGAGAGAGAGAGAGAGAGAAATACAAATAGTAATCTAAAGAAATCATATCTGACCCATCTGGAGAGTTTTTCTCAAAATTTATTGCATGAAACTAATCGTTATTTGCAGATTTTTATTTGGAAATAATAAAATATAGATTCTAATATCAATTATAATTGCAGGGATCATAGTAAGACAAGCCGAACAATTACATTACTCTTTATTTAAAATTAACATGGTTCAGTTTAAAATTAATGGAAATTTATTATCAGCAAAATATAATTTATTAATTTAATCAATAAAAGTGAAATAAATACATAGTTTACTTTATTATTTCTGTAAATCCCGTTGCATTTCTATGGAATGAAACAAAATTTTTGCAAACCTATATTTCTCATATCCATGTAAACATTGATTAAATTCCCGATAAATTTGTAACGAATAATCTAAGTAATTTACAAAAATATTTTTACTGGAAATTAGAAATTAAAATTTTAATTTCCAAATCGTTTAATTAAATCTCCATCTTTCTAAATCGAAGAATAAACTTGTCAGTTAAAAATAATTATAAATAAACAATTATATTACAAAAATATGTTTATAAAAATTCAACAACTTTGTGAATTATAAACTAAAAGAGATAATATCAAACTGACAATCTCCGTTGCAAATAAATTCCCGAGATACATAAACTGCACCTTCGATTTTTGCATACTGGGATGTGCATCAAGGGAAAAACGTCAGTGCGTGTCACTAACGGCGAATCGACGAGAAAAGCCGATAACGATCGAATAAAGGCAATAAAGAGAGGGAAAGAAGATTGTTAAACGAGGATATTCAAACAATGGGATACTCATGGTTCTCCGTCACTTGCAAGAAAATCGCGTCAACGCCAAATCATTATCTACCTTAGTAGAGGCCGCAAGGGAATCATTGCGAATAAATTTGCTATTTTCAAGCAAAAACAAATAAAATTTAGACCAACAACAGCGCTCTATACAATCAACACTCTTTTCCAATGCCCCCCCCCCCCCCCCCCCCAACTGCCATCACGCACTCGATCACGCGTCGCTCTCTCGCGCAGTTCGTAAACAACGGAAAGAGTAAGAGTGACAATAAGAGTAAATGGCTCCCCTTGTCTATTTTAAATTTTTAATAAGAATATCATTTATTACGTATATATGTTTTAAGTTTAAAGTGAATTTTTCATTCGTAAGTTACATGAATATTAATATTATAAAAACTTAGTGGCATTAAGAAAAATTAATCATTTATAAGGATTCTAAATGTATTTTAGAAAATGAGCTGTTTCTCAATAATAATTAATAGTACTGCGAATTTCTTAATAGGTGGAATTACAATTTTATTTATACATTATTGATTAATCAAAATTAAAATACAAAGTGTATATACAATTGTTAAACAGAAAAACAGAATATATAATAATAGAAAAAACAATTAATTTTGCATTAAAATAAATAAAGAAATTCGAACATAACTGTACTTGTGGAAACTGATATACTGATATATAAAATTAATTAATAAATGATCAAAAATTTTTAAGGAATATACGTTATAATGGAGATATATGATTTTAAAAAAGGCATTAAATAGACTTTTATTAACTATTCGTGATTTCTAATATTCATTTGGGCATCTCGAGCGAGTGTGCATAATAAATCAGTTTTTTTTAATCATAATTTCAGCGGTCGTTCATAAAACCAGGCAAGAATTAAATTTTCTTAAACATTAGCGCGAGGAATATTACAAAGTAAATTAAGATGTGAGCAAAAGCAGCATAGTACATATGTCTTAAAATTTATAATAAATGAGATAAATCTAAGAGACAATCAATGGCAAAAGTATCATTGCTTTGAATGAAGGAAATAAATTTTGATTTTATCCTTTATTACAATTTTACATATAATTAAAATTTTCAATTTGTTTTTATTTTATAACGTTTTAATCATTTCTTATAAAATATCACTAATTACAACGATTAAAAAATAGTCGTAAATTTCTTGATTTTGCGACTAAGTAAAGTTGGAGATTTTAATTATGCCGTAATATTAATGAACGAAGAATTATTTCATTGAATTATATTTAATTTTTGCTTAAACAATTTTGAACTTTTTTCATTTTAAATAATTAATATAAGAATTTCAGATATTTCTAAGCATTAAAAAATGTAAATATTACACATTATCATTGCTTTTCTTATAATTGTTAAATGCTTAATGGAAACAATAATATATATATATAATTTTAAAATATCTTTATAATTGGGTGTATTCTATAAATGATAATTGAAATAAATGAATAAATAGAATAGAATTTTATGAAATATTTCACGTACGCCGGCATTTATATAAATAATCTAAATGCATATATTGAAAGTAAAGAGACCTAACATTTTTAAAACCATTTAAATAAGAATTTGTAAGAGTCCTCTTTAATGGTAAAAGCATTTCAGAATCGTAAAAGATAAATCTACAAATATTCGTTGTAAAAATTCATCTACATGCCGATACATTATATTTAACATAGACGTTGATATATATATATATATATATATATATATATATATATATATATATATCATAGAATTATGAATTTTTAATAATTCTAAATTGTTCACTAGACTCAAATTTAACAAAATTTCGTTCTATTATGTCCCATTTCAACCCTCGCTATCCATTATTTATAAAAGTTGATTTTTCCTTTGGTCGAGCATTATCATTTATTCTATAAATAATTAAATCAGTCTCACAAGCTTAAAACCCATATAAAATCCTCTCGAGCAATATTATTAGGACCTGCGTTAAAATTCACGTCTCGTCATTTCGGAATTGCGTTCGTCGTATAAAGTATATAGACCATGTAAAATCAATTGACGATAGTTCAGAGAAAATCCATAATACGTGACGAGGCTCATAGCGTCGT
>NW_011948424.1:6203624-6229626 GCF_000503995.2 Ceratosolen solmsi marchali | reverse complement strand
TACCGTTTGACCGCTAATGTTCTGCAACGCCCAAAACTCGTCGCATTTCCAATTAAAAGGCCTAATACGCGTGACGTTAGGTTTAAAAATATTCGCCGAAACTTGAAGATGAAACTCGTACGCAACATTTTCAATAGGGTAGAATATTTTTTATCCGTAGATGTCGAATGGCTTAATTAGTTTTTTGTAATGGATAAACAACTTTTTTCAGCTAAGTCGTAGTGAACTTTGTATCGAAAATCGTATAGAAATAGTTGCTTTCATTACATCTCGGCTATTTTTATATTTAATAATAACAACAACAACAACAATAATTATTTTATAAATTTTTATAGATTTTTATCATATAGATTTTTATAATTTTTATGAAAGTTTTATAAACAGCAAACACTTTGAATATAATGACTTACCAAGTAAACGTGGAAATATTTCATATTCAATTAATATATGAGTAAGATAGAAATTTTTATGAAAAATTTTTTTCTTGTAAAATGCTTATTTGCAAATTTTCATATATCGATTCATTTTCTATTTAACGAAGTTACATTTTCTTGATAGACAATAATATTTAATATGAATAATAAAAGCATGAAAGAGTCTCTATCTTATAGCGTGTTCTTATAAAAACATAATACTGCAATTATACGCGATGACTAAAATTAATTTAACAAAACATAAATATCCAATTGAATTTTGAAAGAGGGAGTGAGCGGTACTAAAGTATGGTTGGTTGTTATTTATTATTACGATTAGTATGACAAGCTGCTTTTACATATCAAAGTAATAAGCTAAATTCAATTCCCATGCACTACTCGTGAAATAAATCAGTTGATAAACTAGAGAATGTAATAAGAATTGGAGAAAGCTTTATCCTCAATGAATTGATAAGAATACTATAAAATCCATATTATACATGGGATCTCTATCCTCCTCGTTGCAATACATAAAAATTCGCATATCTCTCGAGCATATTTTTGTGCGAGCTACTAAAATTAGAATATAAATCCGAAATCACAGTTTCTAAAAGCTATAAAAACATTCTTAATATAAATAAATTAGAATTATTAAGAGAATAAAACATGAGATTGTAAATCACCGAGGATTTTTATCCCGTACTATTATTACTTTTTTATTTAAATTTTTCATAAAATTCATAGAATAATACTTTCATAGTATCCAGTGTTGTATTATACATTATCGCTACACTTCAATTGTACCTAACTTAATACTGAATAAAATATGTATAATATACATGAGCCAAGTGCCTCGTGTATTTCCTAAGCGGAACTTAAGATTAATCGATTCTTTGAACTTTTATGGAAGATTAAAAGATTTCGTAAAATTCATAAATTATGTATACATATTTTTCAATTATTTATACATATATATATATATATATATATATATATATATGAACATATTCCTTGCGCTATTAAATTTCTTATAAAATTCATCTATTTAATCAAATGTATGTAATATGTAAAGAAATCGCATGAAATCGTTAACTCATTGTTTTGTTTATCCTTTTATTTTTGTTTGTTTATTATAAATTTACATTAATTTTGCAAATCAAAATGTATTATCAGGTGAGCTTTTAAAATCTGTATTTACACATTATGTACAGTAGCCTACAATGACAAAGTCCCATTATTGCTAATTATGTTTTTACGATCGATGTTCCAATTCATTATTAAGTTTATTAATCCTAACGACTTCATGAAATTCGATCAAATATCGAAAAATAAGAAAAATATCAGGCTGATGTAATCGTTCTAAAGCGATGTTGTGCGTGTGTGTATGTTATTTCATAAATAATTTGAGTTAATTTGTCAAAAGTAATTTGTAAATATTTACCATATTTACTCCGGGGCCAGATTGATTACCACCACATTCAAAGACTAATATAAATGATATGATTGATATTAAGTAATGGATAGGTACTCGGAGTGCTTTCACTCAAGATAAGGACAAATCCTCGAGAGTCGAAGCACAATTGATTAGTTTCCCGTGCTTCCCGTGGCTTCAGCGATGAACCTTCGAGTCTTACTGAGCACATAGACTGTTTAGTTAATGGTCTACCAATACATACAAACGCTCGCATATTTAGCAGTGATACGACGCTTGCGAATCCGCTTGTCGGCACAATGTTGACGCTTCCAAGGATGACATTTAACCGATAACTTACCGGGCCACGCTCTCAATAGCCATATCCAAGACATACACATTGCTTGTTTATTCGGCTCCAATGAAACATCAAAGGGAAAGAACAATTAAATCCGAAATTTTTGCTTAATAAGCAGCTTCCACCCATCCTTTC
This sequence comes from Ceratosolen solmsi marchali, assembly GCF_000503995.2. Lineage (NCBI taxonomy): Eukaryota > Metazoa > Arthropoda > Insecta > Hymenoptera > Agaonidae > Ceratosolen > Ceratosolen solmsi. The sequence goes on along the minus strand of NW_011948424.1, from coordinate 6,227,309 downwards.
ACTCTACCTCACTTTCATTTTTTAATTATATGCTTAGATATTTAATATGCACTGTTGATAAGGTACAAAAGCACGCGCGCGCTACCACACACACACACACACACACACACACACACACAAACACACAAACACAAACACCAATACGCATGGATACATCGGAGAATAAAATAGGGCAAACATTCTTCAACTATTCTACAATGTTAATTATTTATTCCTCATAGAACTTAAACATTACCTATTTAAAAAATATTGAAATATCGTATGATAAATATTTAAATCACATGCTCTCATACTAGAAAGTATTATGGATTTTCAGCTAATTAAATCGTGTGTTTGCACTATATCCATTAAATAAAACAATTATTATTCCTTACAATAAAATATCAAATTTGGCAAATTATATAAACAATTAACACTATATATTAAACTTCAAACTAGATTCATTTATTTATAAACATAATTCTACATTCTACGTTCATTAAAATAGTCTTTCTTTTGTTTGTTTTTCTTTTTTAATTATGTATACCTTTTATTAAACAATGAAATTTTGGCCAGAATATTTAACAAGTCTCAATCAAAACTTTTAAACGACCTTTATATTAGTCAGAATTATTATGATTAAAAATTATTATGCCGAACTTCTTTGAAAATTTCAACTTTTATATATAAACAATAAATGAACATCAAGTAAATTATAAGGTAAATATATATATATATATATATTGAAAAATTAACCTGCTAGTTTACTTTTATTTGAATTAAATAAAAAATTTGACCAAAATTTAATCAAAATTTAGTCAAAATCATGCGTTTTTAGTGTTCCAGGAATCGTGTATTTTCATTATTAGTAGTAATATATAATGAAATAAATCTTTAAATAAAACACTTGAAATGTTTTATTTAATCAGAAATTATTCGTGCATTGATAATTATATTAATCCTGAAAAATTATGTGAATAAACACATGTAATTTAGTCATTAACTATTCCTACCCGAATTCACATAAATTCATTGCAAACCACAATTTACATAAAGCGAACGAGAACAACTATTTGCACTTCCTTTCTCGTCGGCTACATTTGTTGTATACTGAATATTAATATAGTCGTACACTTCAAGTTAAATATGTTATCTCGATTAGATTAGATTAAACTGTCGTTCGCGGCTTATTATCAAAATATCATAAATTCAGAAGTGATTTGAAAAGATTATTCATAATGTTTAAACATTTAGTCGCTATCCCAATAATTAGTAATAATAATAATTAAATATATCTTTTCAATTTCATTTGAATTTTCAGTTAATTTTCATTTGAAATATTAAAAAAAAAAAATTTTAGCTTTAATTTTGATAAAGATAAAAAGTAAAAGCATAATAAATTCAGATGTAATTTTTGTAATAAATTATGTTGAAAGATGGAAGGCAATGGTAAACAAAATAGATGTTAAACAGAAATTTTTAATATATTAATTCACTGTAATATTCAAAAAAGTTAAACAGAAAAATATATTATGGAAAATATTAAGCTTAATATGAGAATTGAAATAAATTATTATTTTAATCAAGCAATTTAATCAAAGGAAAATTAATTCTTGGTTAAATTCTTGGTTAAATATATATATATATATATAGATATGAAAAATTAAAAATATTCAACTACAAGTCAAATTAAAAAAAAATATCATCGTGCTGTTTTGTAAAGATTTTTTTAACTATCTGTACAAACCTACATTTCATATAATTAAATGTATAAAAAAAAAAAAAAAAAAAAAAAAAAAAAAAAAAAAAACAAGCGTATAGAATACGCAAATAAAAGCAAGAATACATTAATAGTAAAATTAAAAATTATTAATCAATTTCATTAAAAGTGTAATATTGAGCATTCGTAGATAATAATGTTGGTATTCCTGGATAATCGCGCGTCCTCAAGTTTGACCTACTTTTGTAACCTTGCAAATTGTACTCATCTCACGCACACACTTGTCAAAAGCACACTAACCACGACTATTACAGGATACAGCTCCGAGCGATCATCTTAAATATGATTGAGCATATTATCCTCTTCTGTATCTCGCTTTTACCGCCTTTATCTTACTCTTTGTCACTTCATTTGTTGTCATTTCGCTAGAAACACTAGAAACAACAAGCACTATCTACCTAAACGGGCAAACTTTAGAATATAAAAGTTTTAAAATTCGAAGCTTACGAGGTTGAATAATATTGTCGTTTGCTATAGAAATCAGTTGTAATCAATTTATTAACATAGCCCATTATCGAAAAAATATACATATCGAATTATCGAATGAAATTTGGATAATTGAATAATTAGCGAATAATTATAATCTTCGAGCTGGCAATAATTTTTCCACTAATATCATATGACCAGACGATCGTATTTATATATTTTGTATTATTACTCATGAGTATAAGTGTCGTACTTTTATTTTTCCTTGAATATATCATATTATAAGGCTTTTATGATACCATAATAAAATATTTCCTCAATTTATTTTCACTCACAAATAATTTATTGCCTCCTCGACTCTGTTTCCCCTAACATGTAATATTAGAACATCTACCGCAATATGCATAGCAGTGCAATTACATATAGACAATATAATATTGCATCGCTTATAAAATTTATAAATGAGTGAATCGATGAAAGCAGTGTATCGGCACAAAATACAATGGTCGTTATGAGCACGTGTGGGTAATTTGATAGCTACAGAATTAGAACAATTATGCTTTAAGAGCCGATGCATAATCCAAAATATAGAATAAAACAACGAACATCCGCTCATGAAATCAACGAATTCAAACTAGAGATTCGAAATTATGTAAGTGAAGGGAAATATTAACTTCGTTAATAGTTGTTAATGTACGAAAGCCGTTTGTTTATCCGGCATTGTGTGAAAAGTTATTTCATCATTATTTCAAATAAGATTGAGCAAGAAATACGATGATCTTAGCTTTTAAATGTTTAATACAATAATGTGAAATGAAAATTAACGGCCATTTTAAAGATTAAATTTTTGTATTTATCGCGTAATTTTTTTTAATAGAAATCATCGTTTCTAAATATATATTTTGCCGATACAATATTTTACTCGTCTCCTCTCTCTCAATTTTAGACAATTCGAGCAAACAATGGAATTTCATCCAACGAAAATTCTTTAATTATTGAAAGTATTAAAAAAAAAAAACTCTGAATAAAGCTGAATACGTAATCTGGATATTATTTCATATATAATTAATCAAATTAATAGTTATTAAATATCAACTTCATTTCCATTTCGAAATACATCGATTGAAATGAATCGAAATTTCATCTTATTACGCTTTCATTTTATCCTCCAAGTTGCTGCTTTATTTAATCCATTCGATTAATTATCCTTCGACTTCTAATGCGAGTACGACATTATCGTCTGCTTGAAAAAAAATTGACCGCTCTGATTTAGTTTTGTGTTTTAAGAAAACCGGCAAGTATTTAGGTGTGAAATGAATAGAAAATAAATAAAGAGGATAGAAGTTAAAAACTATACGTATTCTTTTAAAATATAAAAGATAAAAGAAAATTAAAATCAGTTCATAAAAAAAAAAAAAAAAAAAAAAAAAAAAAAATGAAAATTCGATACGAATGAAATAATACGAAGGTTTAGCAAAAAAAAAAACTGAAGAAAATCGAAATGAATGATGGAAGTCATATTGACGATATAGGTTTTGTAGTAAATATGAAAGAGAAAAAAACAAAAAATAGTTTGAGAGCATAATATAGTCGAACACAAGGGGAGAGAGAGAGAGAGAGAGAGAGAGAGAGAGAGAGAGATAAGTATACGAGGGTGAAAAAGAGGAATGGACATATCATTATTATAGGGTAGTGCAAATCTATGAATAGAGGAGTGGTAAAAACTTCTTCCAGGTCACGAAATGCAAGTGAACAATGCAGTTCTCGATTTTTTCCTCTTCCATTACAAACTAAAAAAAACTACATAATTACGCGGAGAATATTGAGATAGTAAATGGCTTAATTATTTTAACCTGTTTTCTATCTTCTTCGAAAGACGCTTATTTCACACCCACCTTATTTCTGCAAGTTTTTACATTTACATTTACATACTAAGTGCAATTCAATAATAGTCATGCATTTTCTTATTAATCATACTTTTCTCTTAATTACACTCACATGTTTTTATAATTATATTTAATTATAAGTTGTCATTTTTTGTTTTTTGTTTTTTTTTTTTTTTTTGGTTTTCCAATATTTATTTATTTAATGAATACATTTCATGAAACTTGAAAAACACTTTCGATTGAAACTTCTAATCGTTATTTTATCAAATAAATCAAATATCATATATTGCGTAAGTAATTTTCTGCAATATTATAAAAATTATAGTATAAGTGTTAATTATTTCCTTTTTCTTTAATTATACTTTATCTGCGAAAAAAAAAAAAGAAATTTTTTTTCAATTTAATACTAAAATTTTCAAAGAGCTCTGAAATTTTCTGTAATTAATTTTCTATAACTCAATTTTTTAACATTATGTTTATTAGAAAAAAATTTCTTTAAAACCATTGTTATATAAATATATATTATATATTATAGAATTAGTAAATAATTACGACATTAGTTCGAATTTCAGAAGATAGATGTAAATCGCCAAGTATAGACGTGAAAATACTCAACGTTTAACTGTAAAATTAAATGTAATTTATTCGACTCTTTATTAAGTAGACAATTTCAAAAAACAAAAACAAAAAAATGAAAACAAAATAATAATTTAATGAAAAGAGTATTAATAATATTATCGGCAATTTAACAGTAATTACTGTAAATAATTGTATAAATAATGTAACAGTTTTATTATAAATTTTTTTTATTTTTATGTATATATATATGTCTATATACAATGAGCGATAGATTAAAAAATGATAAATGTAAATCTTCTTTAGCCGTAATTTATAAATACTCTTGGTGAATAGTAAGTAGTTAAGTATTTTATTTCATTTGTCTTGTCAGAATCATATAATAAACAGAATAATATTTTTTCATTAATTTAATATCTTTCGATTTATAATATTGATACTCAATGTTTTCTATCCGTTTTATCGATGAATTTTTATGAAATTTCTTCTAACGATTCATTAGTACGATAAGTTTTAAAGTAGAAAGTGTAGTGAATCGAAAATAAGTATATTCGTGTAAAAATTTTAATAAACATCCATTTACCAGTACAATAATAGATAAAAAAAGATTGAATTATAGAATTTTTTGAAAATAATGACATCATTTTGCGAGTAAAGTGTTTGATTAAAAAATATTTTTGAATAATTAAGGATTAAAAACCATAAGTGTTTCATAAGTAATAAAATTCAAGCTTTTATAAGTACAAGAAAAATATTGATGAAGTAGTGAGATGACATTAATTTTGTAGCTTTTACCTTTTAATGATATTGAAATTCCACGAATTTCATCAGAGTGCGACCGAATCATGAAAATTTGAATGAAATAAACGATAATAAATGATTTATAAAAGATAAATAGTATCAATAAATAGGAAAGGAAAGATTTTCCTAAAACTTTAGATATACCAATATGATCCTCTATATATCCATTCAATTTCTCTACGAAATATTATTTATTATTTCGTTAAAATATAGTTTATCTCAGAAACATGAATTTATATTTCCGATTAATAAATTATCTTTTACATGGAATCTCACAATAATATATAATAAATAAAATAGTATAAAAAAATTTATATTAAAAATTAATTTCCGGTTAATATATTTAGAAATTAAAATAATGAAAATAGATACATTTCTTTTGAAGTTTTCGTATAAACTATTGAAAATGAAAATAATAAGGTTTTATTAATAATAAGTAATTATTAATATTAACTTAATTAATATTAATATTAATATTAATTATTAATAATAATAATTAATAATAAATTAATTAATAATAAAATAATAAGAAAATAATAAAATAATAATACCTCAATTTTCTTGAATTTTTTTTTTTTTTTTTCTATACAATCAATAATTATATCCTTTATTAATACTATATTCAACATATATTTTATAATATTAATATTTCGTCTGGATTAAATTTTAAATACTTTTATATCTACGTAAATAATTCTGAAATTACAGTGTATGAGTTTCACTTACAAGCACATTGTATCTTAATAGCGGATTATCTTAAGTATCTTAATTAACTAAGATAATTAAGAATATTAATAGAATTAAGAAATTTCAAAACTGCAAATATCTAGTATTTAATATAAATTATAATGTTTAAATGAATATACATGAAACTAAAGCAATTAAAATACAGAAAATCTTAAAAATGTTAAAATAAATATTCTGACTAAAAAATAATGATATTTTGAAATCGTTTAGTACTTACAATATTTCCATATAATTATGGTTATAGTATGGTTATAGTATAGTTTGAAAGATCATGGGGAACTTTATTGTTCCATTACAATTTAAGAAATACTTTACATTTGTTTTAATTTTCAATAATATAACATTTGCAATTAATTACAAAGGATAAATAAAGAAATATTTAAAATGCAAAACTATGTAACATTATTAGTGAAAAATGTTCTAACTTTGCAAATGAATTATCGCCTTTTACAAGATTTATCGATATTATTCCATAATAGGAAATATCATTAATATGAATATTATAAAGATATCAATGAATTTCTGTCTTTTTTTTCATTACAAGTTTTCACTTTAAGGTTTTATAAAATTAGTTGATGAAATAGCATCCATATATATCATTTGTCTAAATTTCATATAGTAATAAACATGCATTTTGCCAAAATTTAATAAAAATTACTATTATTAACTATTATTATAAAAATTTCTTAATTCAACTCTAATCTTTTTATCGAGAGAAGAGCTCAAGAAACAAAATTATTATTGGAAAACTCTTGGTCTCCCTCTACGGGTGCTTCCTTCAATTTAACCATCGGTTTTTTTTTTTTTTTTTATTCTCCTTTGACTTTTCATTTTTTTTATAAAAACTTCACTAACGATTCCCCAACTTGTATAAAATTTGCTAAATACTAAAATGTATTTCTTGAGAAGTAAATATTGTACACATCTATGCTCTTATGTTAAGTACATTTATTTAAAGTAAATTTATTTTTAAATTATATCTTATATAAACTATACATATGAGAATTAAATTAATTATTATCTGGCATTTATTGGTTTCACTAATTACATTTCTGTTTCAAAGAAGAAAGATTTTAGATGTAAGAATCAGGTAATACAATTAATTATAAGATGAGTTTAATAAAAAAAAATTATTTTTTTAAGACTTCGGCGAGTATTAAATTCAAATAAACACGTAATTAATTATTTCATTATTTAATAGTTTAATAATGATTCGTGTGCATAAGTGATATGTGTGGTGAATAGTTTATATTTTGTATTTGATTGAGCGCGAACATACCTCTAACTAATAAATCTTAAAACTATGATAATAATTTGTATGAAAAAAAAAATTTATATAAAAGACAATTTCTACAAGTATTTTTTAATTAGTAAATTTTTCGATTGAAATCACGGAAAATATATGTCTATATATATATATATATATATATATATTTGTTTCGAATAATATGTTTTTATTATTTTATTAGAAATATCATTAGTGTAATTTTATAATTCTATATTTCAACTTGAAATTCGCATTATCACATTAGTTACAAACTTATAAACTCACGAGTTAATACAATTAAATTTTAAATCAATATTGTAATGTCTGTATTGAGTAAATGACAAAATCACTTTTTTTTTTTTTGTATCATAATATAATTTATTTTCTGCTCAATAAATTATTCTTTTATTGTAAAACTACATCGATACAATAAATGAGATAAATCACTCTTAATACTGTATCGCCATCTTTCTTTAACCATAATTTAAACTGGTACGTGATTCAAAATAAAGCTTATAGATGCAGAAACAGTAATTAAAGCGCCTAGGTAATCGTAAATTAAATTTTTATTGCGCTTTCTAAAAGCAAAACTTTGCCCAAGTATGCTGGCGCTCATTTTATATTAAAATTCAAGATACGTTGATTTGGTAGAAAAGAAAAAAACTAAAACAGCCTGTGTATACGGTGCATTATAAACAAAAACTTCAAACGGACTTTTTCAATACTCTAATTTTCTTCATTTTTGCAGTATAACTTTTATACGGTAACTCTGATCGAATTGAAAAATATAAGAACGTGTAAAATATATTGTTATCATTTATGCTTGGATGTATCGATAATAGTTTTCATTTTTCAAAAAAATTCCTAAATTGTAAGCTTTTAAGGAGCAGTTGAAGCTTCACATGTCATAATAAAAGTATTTCCCCTAGACAACACATTTTTAATTTTTTCTAAGACTTTTTGTAAATTGCATCGTGTACAAAGAAAGTGCATAAAGAATATTATGATAAATAATTATGATAAAATCATTGGATGTTCAAAGGGAAAAGGTGACCGTCTATTTTTATAAATATATATAAAATAATTTTATAAATTGTAAAGGTACATAAGTATGTTTCTTTTTTTTTTTTTTTCTTAAAATACACGCTTATATTCATTCATTTTATAATTAAATGTTTTAGAAAAAAAGGCTACCTAGTCCGTTTAATTTAATTAAAGCTGAATTAATGCTGAATTAAAGAAGGGACTGCGAACCAAAGGAAATTAAGTAGAAATTAGCATTGTCTCGAACGTCCTGTCTACTTGAATATATATTTTATATACTTTCGCATACATATTTTTACACTCTAAAAATTAAAAATATCTATCAAGTGAAAATAAAATTACGTTATTTATTATCTGCTGTATGATCAATATAATGTTTATATGTTCAATTAATTCTATTTGGTATGTTGATCGAAAAAGATTTATCATAAAACCAAATCTCTACCCTCATAAATGTATAAATGTATATCAAATACATGTCTTGATTGGTATTGTGTAATTATTTATTATACATTGTTATTAATTTCGATTTCCTTTCATTTTATTTGATGAATAATTAAAGTTGTTTACTCTTGTCGAATCGCTCGATAATCCAATACTCTCAAAACGTACAGAAAAATTATAAAATGATTTGATCCGATGTAAGCTTAAATGCCTCGTTTAATTACCGACTATATTGGCACCGAGAAATCACTTGTAAGAGAGAGAGAGAGAGAGAGAGAGAGAGAGCGCTTCGTGTTACACCATGGCATTTATTATTGTTGAGATTTTCATGTCGGATGCTCGATAAGTACGCGGTTCTTCCGTTCATCCTATCGATTAGATTGAAACTCATACTCGACGAGTCGTTGCGGTTAAAAGCGACAAATTATGTCCCTCTGCCTTCTATTGATATTCGCTTTTCACCGGAAATTATTGCTAGTTTGTCCAAAATCTCTGGCTTGCTCGGCGTATACGGTCTTCTTCCTCCGATATTAATCTCTGGACTTACGTTTCGTAATGGATCATTAATAATGCTCAACCTGTGGGCGCGAGCGTGGTACTTTCCATCTTATTCAAATCTGGCGTTAATTACCGATTATATAATTTATTATTAATTGAGATCAATTTTGTCTAATGCTTCCGATGACGCTTAATCATTAGACATGTTTCTGTTCTCTGTTCTCTTTGTTTAATGTGTATATATATATATATATATATATATATATATATCCTTATGTGTGTCAATCTCTCATAGTAAAACGTTAATAATATATGATAATTGCTTAGAACAAAATGAGATGGATATTGGCTATGATTTATAATAACTAACGTATTTTTATTTAAATTCAGCAATAAGTAGTAAAATAAATATGCCCATATAATATTCTATTACACTATAATATTAAATTATTTATTCCCAGAAATTTATATTAACTAAGTTCTTTCAAAATCATATTTTTAATGAACGGTTTATGTGAGCGCATACTTTATCTAAACAATTATTTTATTTGATTATAAGTCGCAGTCGTTATTGTTACTAATAGTAACTAGATATAAAATCATCATAAAAAATTAGAATAACTTAAAAATGATAATATTCAAAAATTATTCAATTTTGTAATTATTACCGTAAATAACCTTATCGTAGCATTCATTAATATTTTAATTATATAATTAAATACATATGTATTACATCTCTTTTTAGTTTTATATTTATAAATTAAATGTATGAATTATATTTTTATATAATATATACTGCTTTATAATCTAATAAAAATTGAATATAATTTATTTTTATTATATTTCATAAATAAATAGTGGTATCTGAAACAAAATATATATATTTTGAAAGTATGATACATTGGAGCAGAATTTTTGATAAAATTTTAAAAGAACATTCATGATAAATGACTATTGAATGTTTTACATACATATTTCATTCCAGTGAAAGTGATGATAAAATGGCTTATGTAGCATATTGATATAATTGATTGGACTTTAACCAATTTTTCTCAAATATAAAAATACATATTAAAACATATTATATTAATAATTGTTCAATCTTATGACGTAACGAATTAATTATAAAAATTATAAATAAAGATATATAATCATCGATTAAATACAATTATAGATGGTTGTAATATTTAATGTTTTTATTATTTCATCGAATAATAATTTCTTAATCACGATTTTAATTATTATCATTTCTTTTCTCTTAAATAATTTAAAAGTAGATTACTTATCTTATAGGGGATATCAGCCTCGGCAAAATCCATAAATTGAACCCTTCCAAATCTCCGACCTTACGTACAAATATAAAATTGAATAAATGGTCAATGAAAGTTTGTCCCACGTTGGATATTCGAATATAAATGAGATAGCGATACAGTAAGAAATTTTATTGTTTATACAAGCATTTGAAATTCGTTCGGTAAAGAAAGGCTTCTACATAATATATACATATATATATATATATATATATATATGGATTGACGAATGCTTCAAATTTATTTTATTATAAATTTCGTAAATTATAATTTTCACATTATTGATGATATTTTATATTTGTATTGATATTTATAATTTTCTTTCTTTGTTATGCTTTATTAATGCGTCGATAATGAATTGTAAATATTGAAAAGTTTTATCTTAATTAATTAACACATGAAAAGATAAATTTATTCGCACCAACAAGTTCACTTGGAATTATATAAATATATTCAATTTGTAATTCAACTATATACATATATATATATATATATATATATATATATATATTCAATAATAGAAACAATTTATAATAATTTATACTAACAACATTATTTTAATTACGTGTGCGAAATAATTATTATAAAAATTTATTTTTAAGAAAATTTATATAAACTAATAAAATTGCTTCTGATAAATCATTTTATGTCTTGGCATGATAAATATATTTTAATTTAAATAAAATTTAATTGAAGAGCAATGTATAATTTATAATTTATAATTTATAATTTATATTTAATTACGGATTAAAAAAAAAAGTAATGGATCAAATCAAATCATAAATTAATTTTATAATATTATTATGTAATTACATTTTTTTTTAATTTACTTTAAAGAAAAGGTAATAGACTCAATTACTTGATATAATAATAACAGAAAATATAATTTATATTTTATATAAGCTTTTAATACTTATTAATTTTTTTAAATATTTGTAATGGCATAAGATATTATTACTGATTAAAGTAAAAAGTATAATTATTAAAAAAATAATAATAATAAATAAAAGGCATGAAAAACGAAATACGAAATAATTCATAGAGATAGAAATAGAAACAGCGAATAACGAAATATTATGAGAACAAGCAAATATATTGATGAAAAACAATTAATGCAAATGAAAAATGAAGATCAAATACAACGTAAGCATATTTAAGGAAAAAATTCAAATATGCTGCAATTGAATGAGATAATAGTAATTGTGTTACATGCGAATATAATAATCACGTGTTAAAAGGAAAATTTAGTATAGTTTAAAAAGATATAAAATATTTTAATTATTATAATATTAATATAATGCAAACATGAGACATTATAAAAATGTGTTTCATGAAAGTATTTATTAGATGTAGAAATACAAATTTAAATTCGATTGTACTTTAAGAAACATTGTTTTGTTTTATTAATTTTTATTAATATATATTTATTAATTTTGAAGATTTAACATAAATATAAAAATTAATTTTAGAATAAAAATATTTAGAAATATAAAATTCAAAATGATAAGAATTAAGCAAATAGTGTTATAAATTTTCCAATTGTCTGACCATTCAACTCGGATTTCACTAGCTTTGTTCAGCCAAAACGTTAAATAATAATCAATTAAATAGTATCTGAAAATTTACTTTGCAAACAATCTAGATTGAAGTTACTTTGCCATGTTTTATAAACATTTCTACCAACTGAACAGTAACTTATTAAACTCCTTTATTTATAAATTTGCAATATGATTAATTCAGATAATAACAGCAATGGAATTCTACTACACTTAAAAAAAAAATTTTTTTCTTTAATTAATTCAATTAAATAATATATGTAAATGTGTAATTAAAAAAATTAAGTATATGTATATATTAATGTTGGAAGAAAGGAACAAAGGAAAAAAGGAGAGGGGAGAAAATCGTAGAAAAATATGCGAGTCCTAGTCCAATTCTAAAAAGAATAAGTAAAATTAACTCGTATATCCTGATAATATTTATTGAAAGCTAACATTGAATTGTAATTTTAAAATAAAATAACCCTTCCGTTTATTATTATTATTATTATTGTTAGTTGAGTCAGAATGTGACTAAAATCACTCATCCAACCCAGGGCTACAGTAGCCTGACCATTATATTCAATTTTCTCTTACTGCTTTCCTTCAAATAAAAACTCTATCATCAATTTCTTTTTTAATGGATTTTGTCCTTTCTTCCACCATATTCCATATAATATTATTATTTATAGCTTACCTAAGGTTGAAATGTTTTTAAAAATGGCATTATAAAATACATAAAAATATTTGGACACTTATATCAATAATTAATAACTCTATTTTTCTATAATATTCGATATTTTAATGAATAATAAATTTCGTATACATTTTTCGATAGGGACCATTTGAGTATTAATTTTGAGTTTTTCGTAATGTATTAAACTTCTCTCAACATGGCTCTCCAAAACTAACTGAAAAATCTTATATTAATTTAAAAATATGGGAGTAAGATGTAAAAGTAATCACTAATACTAATTCTATTTTTTCTAAATTTGTTATCATACGTTATTTACTAGTTAAAAAAATTCAAATCTAACTATATTATTTATTCATCAGTAGATATTCTATGGTAATATGAAATCTCAAACACCAGCATCTTTCAATAATAAGCTTCAAAGATAATATTGGGAAAGATTTAAGTGAGTCAAGCGATAAAGAACCCATATCCGATAATTATTCAAAATAAACCATGCAAATTAAGTTGCAAATTAATTTTTTGTGAATAGAGGATCGACCTCTTATCGAAAGACCTACATAAGTGAGATAAGTGATGAATTATGATGTAAAAAGGAGAATATAGAGAAAGTATATTGATTCAATCTAAATGTGCAGAATATACACAGAATACAGGGGAATAATAATTAAATCACTTTATATTCATTTTAATATAGTAATAATATTAAAAATACCAATTAAAATTGCAATAATTAAGAATATTATTTTAATGTGCTCTATGAATGTAAATATGAAAATAGAATTTTTAATTGCCTAAAATCACTGGAAATTTAAACGTAATTCATATAGAAATAGATAATTTCACTTGATAATTTTATAAAAACAAATAAAAATTTTTTAACAGCTAGTCTTCTTTTCTTGATGAAATTCCGAATTATAAGTATATCAATTAACCTAATATCGTTAGAATAATAAGTAATAATACCTTATATACAATTGCACTAGTCCAATAATATAATAAAATATTTATTATTATGAAAGTAATTGAATGAATAATTAAATTACTTGTTTCGCTCAAAAAATTTAACGAAGAAATATATTGGGCACTCATGTATATCTGCATAAGTATTTAAAAAACAAAAATATATATATATGTGTGTGTGTGTGTGTGTGTGTGTGTGTGTGTGTGTGTGTGTGTATAGTAAAAGGTTTTTGTCCTTCAAATTTCAGACAGCAACTTTGTGCTGGGAAATGCGCAGGTGCCGACGATTTATCCGATCGTCTACTGCTCCGATGGATTCTGCGACCTGACAGGATTTGCACGTGTGGAAATTATGCAAAAAGGCTGCGCCTGCAAATTTCTATATGGGCCGGAAACGAAAGAGGAAGAAAAAGCTATGATCGATAAGAGTCTCGAGAGCAAAACCGAATTAAAGCTCGAGGTTGTATTTTATAAGAAGTCCGGTAAGTCTATTCAACTGCTATAAACATTGTATGCCTGAATGCGTGAACGTAAGCATGTGTGATTATACAACTTATTGTGATGTTAAACCTATAATCTGCAAATATAAGAAGCTATAAATAAGTTATTTGCAGAATATATTTATTCTCTACAAATTCTTAAAATTAGTCAAACGAAAGTTTTTTACGAAGATAAATTAAAATTTTTATACATAATCTCTTAATTTTAATCGTATTAATTAAATTCTATTTGACTACTAATTTTTATATAATTCAATGAATTTTATTAATAAAATTTCTTTTCTTACAATAATAGTTCGTATGAATGATATTTTCTTTTATAGATACAAAGTTTTGAAATATTTCTTTATTGACAATGGAAGGAAAAAATAGCAAAAGCTAAATAATCGAAAAGCCCATACATTCCCAATGATTGAGATAAATTTACAGCAAATTCACATATATTGAAAGCTCAAATCAAATTTATATGTTCAAGCAAGTCGAAGAGGATTGATTATATTTTAATGTGATGGATATCATTTTATAATATTTAGATATTAAATACTCAACGACCTTTTTCCTCTCATTATATTTTTCTGCTCGACTTACAGATTTATCGCAATTAGTTGCAAATTAAAATTCAAAATGGCTTGTCAAACAATCATTTTGCAATTAGGTAAATTGTCTCTAATAATTTATATATTAAATTTTACGCTAATTTAAAATTATAAATTATTGAATGAATTATTAAATAGTTAGATAAAACTTTTTATGCACATATATCATCTATATAGTGTAAAATGTAAATATTACATTGTCATTACAGATCGTTAAATTTGACTTTTAATTTTTCTGTGCTTTTCATTCAACTTTTTTCAATATTTTATAGTATTAGTAATTTTTGTACAATTTTGAAAAATATATAAAACGTAGAAAATTTAAGACATTGATAAAGTATACGACAAATGAAATATAATTTTCCGATACTTTACTAGTGATATTTATAAATTATTTTATGTGACAATAAATGCAATAATTATGAAATATAAAGATGTTTTAAAAACTTATTAAGTTCATTGCAAAACTTTGGACAGACATAAAATAGTGATACATGCAATTTTAATATTAATTGAGATCTATAAATTAAATGATTAATTAATATAAATTAAATGATAAACGTATTTAACCCTATATTTTCTGTATAATTTCTTAAATATTTGTAACTTTTGTAAAATTCAGTAACATGACGTTTTCTCCAATATCATAACATATTACTTAAAAAATAGAAAAAAGAACCATTAATATTTTAATGGATTTCCAAAATTTATTGCGTATTGTAATCCTTTTTAGGTAAAAAAAAGTAATTGATAAATTTATCTTGAAATAATTTATTATTATATACTGAGAAGAATATTTATTGCCGGATGAACTATATATATATATATATATATATATATATATATTTTTTATTTATTTTTTTTGTCAATGTGGCAAAATAAAATATTAAAATTGCTAGCATAAAAAGTAGAAATAATAATTCTTAATATTCAAATATTAAGGTTTTCAAACGTATTATTTTATTATCGTATTTTTTCAATTATTTGTAAAATATTCGAGACAAAATGTTTTTATTAATATTATTGAATTTAAATGCAGTCAAGTCAGTTATTTAAATACTTTTATAGGGAATTTTTGTCGACATATATCCTTAAAATCATAGTATTTTATAAGTCATTAGAGGAACCTAATCTCATTCAATAATTTTCTCTAAGAATAAAATCCAATATATTTATTTGATGAGCAGGCATCTGCAAAAGTAACGGAAAACCTAATAAAATTCACTAGTAACGTATAGTCTGTTCGTATATATTACGAACATCCCATAACTAACAAATGCACATCGATTCCACGCAGTCATCGTTGAAATTTTACGATTTCTTTTCACATTACTATGAAAAGGTCAAATGCAGAATTTTATTTTTTTGTTGAATTTCCGGGGTGGATTATTTGCAGATAAAATGCAATGTACGAAATAAAAATGTAAAAATTGAAATTAAAGAAAGTATATTCGGCACATCATTCTATTTCTTATACTGTATTGTGTATTTGAAAACTTTTTGAAGACTTTTTGAAGTGAAAGACAATGCATTTTCATTTAATTTTAATTACATATGCAATATGCTGTATATTTTGTTATTGATAAATATTTTAAAAATTGTTTATTCAGCTATCCTTTTTGCCCAATTTTATTTAAATATTCTTTTTCTAATCCATGGTCATGGAAAATATTATTTCTATCTATTATAATTTTTACGAAGAGGCGTCACCCTATGCGCGTAAAGAATAAAATTTTCATTTATATTACATGATGAAAATAAAAGATGTACTTATCAAAAAATTGTAAAAATAAAGTGAAAATGAAAATTATAATTTTCAAATAATTCGTAACAACAATATAATGCCGAATAAATGATATATTTCGTTCCTTGATTAAAAATTAAGGAAAAATCAATAAAAAGTCGTCTACAGCTAATAAATAATCTTATATTCAAATGTTCAAAGACCTTTGGAATTAAAAACAAATAAGTCATCATTATTATAAATGACTTAACGATCTTTGATAATAAATAAAATTTTCATCCTTTGTATGGTTTTTCGTTTTGTTTAATCTTTATTGGAAATACGAAAATTTTCCATAGATATTTCAACATTTAATATTTGCACGGATTTGACAAAAATCTGCTGCTCTCTATACTTTTGTAGAATTAACAGATCTTCCAGCTATAAATATATTAACAAATAATCCATGAACTTCAAATACTGTAAATATGCTAGCCAATTGTACAAAACGAACCTTGTAGACGAGCAAATAATAGAAATGGATTCCACGTTCCGAGCTTTTATCGCTACGTGATGAGAATCTCCCCGTAACCGAATGCATTTGTCTCTTTCTATTTTCCTATTATAATAGTCACCGTTAAGTATAGTTGTTATAATTGAAATTTTATTATACTTAATGGCAAGAAAATAGTTTCATAAGTTTATAAAATTATGTTTTACTGCGGTTTCCTTGCAACACAAATATTATTTCTCAATGAGATAAAGCAATAAAGAATTCTATTTAACTTTTATTTATGTTCGTTCGTGATTGTAATATTAAATGAAACATTTAAATAGAGTTTTACATAGTATAGCACTTAAATTAATTAGACACATGGAAAGATGCGAATAGTTGATAAATTCTGGGCAATGAAGATCAAATATTTCATCTCGAATACAAACATTCGCTTTCAAATAAATATTGAAAATTTTAAGTATTTCACTGGAGGTCAGATTTTCAATCTAAAAGCTCTCGAAATTCATAGCCAACTATTGCATTGGTATTTTAAATTTAAATTAACGAAATCTCATTTATAATATATCTTTTGACTAAATACTAAGTACCAACGATTTATTCAATGCTTTAAAATTACAAATTACAACTAATCTACACCTGTTATTATATAATTATCCATATCCCTGCGTAAAATAGCACCAATTAAAAGGAGTATTATTTAGCTGAGGAAATAACTGTTGCAATTCAAATTCAAGATGTAAATAGGGAGACGAAATTACGTTTCCCAAATCAAAGTGATGTTCATCCAGTCATACTCATACCAAATCAGAATACTTTCATATTTGTACGGAATTTTGTCGTAATATGGAAAATAACTTGGCTACTCTGGCTTTCACTTGAGACTCGATATCTCAAAATTAACACTCACATATTATTAATGAGTATCGTGAAAATAATACTACCGATTAATCTATTACAAAGCATTATTTAATTAATATCACGCTAATTGTTTTTAGTTTATCAATATCTTGAAGACAAAAAAAAGGTAATGATCGAGTGATTATTGGTTATGAATGAAATTGGACATGGAATACAGTTTAAGAAAATAAGTAAATTCAATTTACTTTTATAAACTGAAGTGTTGCAAACATATTGTTCTATTCAATTTATAATATCATTATATAGAATACGATAAGTAGCAAATAGAAAAATAAAAGGATAAAAATAATAATTGAATAAAAATAACGAGAAATTAAAGAAGCTCGTTGAATGAGCTCGATCGACGTTCAACATAATTTACATCTTTTCCTAATTAACATTTTTGATTATGCAGGATCTCCATTCGATTGTCTACTCGACATTGTTCCCATCAAAAATGAGAAGGGTGATGTGGTTCTTTTTCTGGCCTCGCACAAGGACATCACACACACGAAAAACATGCAGCTTTGTGAGTTATATGATAGTGGTAAGTGCATAATGCTTATTGCTAAAGTCGTGGTGTATCGTAAATCGCAAAAGACAGACAATCACTATCATAATAAAATGGTATGCAATTTTCTTAAATCATAAAATGAAATTTTATACGAATTGTCAGAGTACGTATTTAAATAAAGTAATTTCATTACTTACTACATTACTAAAAGACTACTGGCCATACATTCTTTATTCATTATGTTATAATATTTCATTATGACATTTGCATTGAATGTATATGGCATTTTATTTATTTTTTTTTTTTTTTTTATCCAAACATTTGAAAGAATAGAAAATGTTTGAAAAAGTATAGACGACAAAAACTTTCAAGATTTTTTTGTAACAAGTGATACAACATTCACTTTAAGTTTTTAATCGTTAATACTAATCAATAATATATATATATATATATATATATATGAATTTTATACTATAGTTTGATTATTTATGCCGCGTATTGACCATCTACGTGATGTGACGATTTCATTATTAATCGCCTAAAGCAATGATAACATTTATAAAATTATTAAGTATATTAAAACATTATCATCATTAAAACGTTGAAATAATTATATTAAACCATATGACAATTCTTAAATTTACGTAGCTACTACTTGTCGTTTTCTCCCGACAAATTAATAAATAAAAGATTCCTTTCAGCTCGAACGTATTTTTCAATAGTCTCAAAATATCGTCGACAATTGCAAATATTTAATATAATTGTTTGTTTGATATAATTCATCATTTTAGAAGGCTATAAACGATAAAAATCTACAAATAACTATAAATGAGCAAAATAAACCATATAAACGCATACCCGAAGCTCTAGTTTGATAATTAGATTTTTGAGAGTCTCAATATAATCCATCTGACTCTCACTTTAAAATGGTGAGTGAAAAGTGTCTATGTCTGCGTTGTACAATCACGACTGTGAATGTCACGCTTGCGTGCCAACACATCGTCTGTTTACGTATGTACACAAACTTTCTATCTACTTTTTTTTACACGTTATCACCTCTTAATGCTCGTCATAAGGCTTTTAATTTCGCACATTTTCTTTTTTATACAATAGTCGTGTTTCTTTTTTTTTTTTTTTTTTTTTTTTTTTTTTTTTTTTTTTTTTTTTTTTTTTTTTTTATTAACGAACCATAGAGGAACAAATTTCTTTTTCTTAATAAGAATTTATAATTTATTTATTTATTTATTTTTTGTATTTACACGAGCTTTATTAGACATGCAATTCTATAAAAATATCAAGCTACGTTGTAATAATAAGGGAAATGAGAAAAAAATGATAAAGATACTAATAGCTAATGAAAAAACTAAAAAAGAAATTGGATTACTTCGATGCCCCTCGGAAACATTTTTCTAATCGAGTCGGCAGTTTCATTTCCGTCATTTTCCTCTTACGTAAATTATTCTACATTCCAAATGTAAAGATTCGCTAGCAGAAGAAAGTGAAGAGAATGAAAATGTAAGACGTTGATTGAAAAAGAAAATTTCAAGATTACCATGCAAAATAAGGAAAGCGATCGTATAATTGCACATGACAGTTGATTCTCTTCTTATTCCGTAGTATTTATAAAATGGTATTTTTATTTATATAAACATTACGAGGGTTTTATTTACGTAACCCTATCATCATTAACTAAACAATTTCACTAGAAAACTGTTTGGTAAAATATTGTTTTATTCCGTCTTAATAAAATGTGTTATAATAATTGAACTAATGAAAGAATTTATATAATTTATATTAAAACAAGTATTATGATTCATCTGCAGATATAAAAAATCTTATATATCTATATGTTTATATATGTTTCTATATTTTTATCTTATATATCTATATGCAAGCATAGGTGCACACATACTTTTACGCAAATAGAACAGATAAAGCTTGAATATAATAACTAATGTATAAATATTCTAGAAGAATATTAACATTTGTAATAATTTATCCGATAAGGTGATAATTTAATTAGTTTTTTATTTATATATTATCAGATTATGATAGTTCATAGAATTTATTTATTTATTATATTTTTTTATTTAAATGATTGTAAGAAATATTTGGATAAATTCAGTAATATTTTTCACAATTGATTCTTAAATTTTTTAAAATATTTTTAATCTGTTTTATGTTAAAAAAAATTATACAAATAAATAAAACATTCATATGGTAAATTAAAATTATATACAATATTTCACATTTACAGAAATTGCATTTGTAGTAAAATTTAATTAATGCTGATTAATTTTTGTAAAGTATTTGGAAAAATTTAACCAAATATGAACATACGAATATTGCGAGAGAAAAAATTAATTTCACATATTTCGCTTAAAAATTATTATTTTTACTCCATGCCGTAAACATGTCATAATTTCTATTTCTAATATTCTAATCTAATATTAGACATCATTTGATGAAATATAATTTATTAAACAAGATGTGTAAATATTAATAACTATCTACATTTTTTCATTTTCCTATTCGAAAATAAATCTTACATGCTAATCTTCATTATAGAAAATATAATTTATATAAGAGCCTTTATTTCTCTATGAAACATGATATTAGTAATTAGTTTAAAAAATTAATACGTAATTTTATCCAATTTTAGCATATAAAGTATTGTCTTTCGAGAATCTTATTTTTATCGTTTTTTAATAAAATAATATGACTTATTATACGCACTAAAGTAATTTTTCAAATATATTAATTTAAGATAATTTCAACTATTCAAAAATACACTACAAAAGATTTTATTACAATTCAAAAGAATTTTAACAGAATTACTTTCTTTTGTTGAACATTAAATATCTCATTATTCGGTGTATTAAATTTATGAATTATATATTTTTCATCATATATTTTTCATCGCATAATAGAATATCGATGTTGTAATAAATAATTTAAGCTAAAACAAGAAGCTTCCATTTATTTCTGAAGATAAAAGAAAATTAGTTCCAAGTAAAATATATTCACGTAATAATAGTTAATTCTGTAACTCAACGGATAAATTTTTTTTCCAGTTGTATAATTTTTTCATTTAATTGTTTTGAATATTTTAATTATCCTATTGAATAATCTACGGTTAAATGCCCTTATAGAATGCATTATCATTATTGTTATTGGTATTTTAAATAAAATTTTGAATAATGCTTATTCCTTTAAGAGGAAAAAAAGCTTTTAAGGGCATATTTAATGGATAAATTAAGTATATGTAACAATTGGCATAAAATTTTGAAAAATCTTCATCCTACCTAAATTGAAATTAAATGTAATTGAATGTCAAATAACTGCAATGAATATCTTTCAAGCATGAAAGAATTACAAAGGCTAATTTATGAAACTTATGTGGAAGGAAGAAAATTTCAACTGATCAATAAAGTATAAAAGAGTTATAACTTAAAGAATCTTATTTAATAATAACCATTGCAACCAATCAAGCAATCATTCATTAACCAGCGAATGTAACTTTTTCTCTTTTCCCTTGTCACACAAATCATTGTAGTTGTAGAAATAATTAATTTCTTAATTAGTTGAGTAACTTTTTTGAATAGAGCTTTAATTCATTGTCATGCGCAGATGTTAGGTTTTTTTTTCATAACTTCTTTACCTATTAGAATTCCTAATGAAACAAAGGAACTTTATTCTATTGACACTCGTTAGTTAAAATCTATAAGATTTATGATTAATAAATAATTTAAATGAGAAATTTTCTTAAATGCATATTACAAATAAAAAAAATAAAAAAAATACATCAAATAGTCACTTTATAATATTAACCTAATTTTATATTTGTAAAATTTTCGTCTCCGCTCAAATAGAATATTACTAGAACAATTTTAATTCTCAAGTTCAAGAAAATAATTTTAAAAGTAATTTCGTATTCTTATTAAATTTGTAATTTAATTACACATTATTATTTTCCGAATAAAAAAGCTTGTACATTAAATATACTTAAATATTTTTTACTAAGTAGATACAAAATTATTTTATATAAATTAACTTGCAAAAAATTATAAGATGATGTTCTTCAATTGTAGATGCAAATGGTAATTTGGATCCTGAAGCTCCACCAGCAAATTATGCAAGGAGAAGAAGTCGAGCAGTTCTGTATCAATTATCCGGTCATTATAAACAGGACAGTAAACACAAATTGAAATTAAATAATGTAAGTGAAATAACTATACGAGTCTTTTAATCATTATTATACTTCTGGCATATTATTATTCGTTATATATCGTTTAAGCACAATGCTGTGGCTTTCCTATTGTTTTTAGCATAACATCGCTGCTATTTTACTTGAATATTATGTATTTTAAATAGGTATTGTTTATATTTTTAACAAATTAATGCAAAAAAATTAGAACTTAACATTTAGATGTGCAAATTACATTAATATCTTTCGTTAATAATACATAAACAATCTTGTAATAATTTAAAACAACTTTATATCGAACAAATTTACAATATATATTATGAATTTGAATTATCTAATTAATAACTTAATAATATTAGTTAAAGTCTTTTGATTGTTAGTTTAAAATCACAAATTTAAACTCATACAAACATCCCAGTCATATTATTTTTTATATAAAAAATTCTCTTTATCGTTAATCGTCTTAGATGAATACTATTACAGAGTAAATATGAATAAATAAAAGCCATGGCTGCTCGAAGGTTGAAAGAAACATTGTTTCTCATTGTATTGTATTCAGAAATTATCACTGAATAAGTATTAGTTTTAGAAATTTTATTCCAAAATTAGTAGGCATTACGTGGAAAAGATAATTGAAAAAGGCAGTATTATTTATTGGTGAAATAAACACTTTTCATCTTTTCTCTATCATTACATAAAAATTAGGAAAATATAACTCATCTCGCTCAACCTCTCTCTCTCTCTCTCTCTCTCTCTCTCTCTCTCTCTCTCTCTCTCTCTC